>NC_088413.1:26405747-26540747 GCF_034236695.1 Oncorhynchus nerka | reverse complement strand
TTTTTCTCTCTCTCTTTCCTTCTCTCTGTTTATCATCTACTATCGGGTACTGGGTAACCTTTGTCAGATCATCTCAACAACTAAAATATTTTTCAAAAAGGCTGAAAAATATTTCAATGGAGACAGTCCCCTTTTAAAAAGAGTGGAATGGAAAAGTAAATCAAGCAGACATGTCGCATGCGTTCCACTTTCCTTCACCCCCCCGTTCCTCAACACTTTGCCCCTGCCTCACTGAACGGAGGAACCCCCAGAATGAGCAGCAATAAGTTAGCATCTAGATTCTAAGTCCATATGCATTATACATTAAGCAATTAAAAAGTTTAAATGTTGGGTATTTTAAACCAAGACTGCAGGTCACAGCAGTGGATTTGAGGAACTGCTGGAAATTCTTCCTGTTTAGCAGGATAAACACCAGATGACTCTTTGGGTGTGAGAGAGAGAAGAGAGCAATGGCCTCTGGGACATGGAGGATATTTTTTTTCTGATGATTAACTCGTAGTGTAACCCTCTAACCATCTTTATGTCTCCGGTTTAGAAAAAAAAATCAAATTCAAATGAAATCAAACTTGATTTAAAGTGCATTTATAATCGCAACGGACGTTGCGTTAAAAACAGTTTCTGTGATACATATTTCTAATGTGTAGTCAGAGGAATTAGTGAATTATTCTATTCATGGGCCTAGTGATTAAATAGCTGTTTGGGACCCACTTTGAACGAACTACAACTCATAAAGGCTTTATATAGCATTCATAAAGAGTAGTCCAAGTCTAAAGTTACAGTCAAACATCAACACTCCAAATAATCATCCATCTATAATGACATCATGCATTAAAAACGACACCGTGATTGAAGATAGATCACCAGAAAAACAACCAATCTGTGATGTTGATGATGGCATAACCTTAAACGCACTTGGGTCCCCACAGTGCCAGCAGGAACACAAACCCCCATCTCCCTACGCTTTGGTTCGCCCCTGTCAACAGTGTTGTAATATTAAACACAGAGGGAGTCTGTGGGACCGAACCACCACTCTGGGGCAGATAGGGATGTCTCGCACATGGTCTGAATCCTGAATCTTGCCATTATGACAATACCCAGGACCCCAGTAGGAACCGTATCAAAGATGTGCCGACGGTTTTATCGTATTAATCAATTGGAAAATATTGATACACATCCTCGTCCCTCATAAAAGGAAATGACTCCTTTTCAAACAGGCAACCAATGCTCCATTGGAGCCCATTGGCAAGGCATGAAAAGTTACAAAGCATCAAAAAGCGAAAATTAAAAATACAAAACACGATAGAGACGGGTAAAAAACTACCCAAGACACATTAAAAGGAAAAGGAAATTATGTTAAAGAATAATTATGGAATGGAATCGTGGATTGACTCAATAAATCACCAATGGCTTCCCTTTGTAATTGTCCAACATTACTTCCTGATTTACCGTGTGTGTGTGTGTGTGTGTGTGTGTGTGTGTGTGTGTGTGTGTGTGTGTGTGTGTGTGTTTTTTTACCTCGGCTATCCAGCCGATCAATAGGAAGTGCTTGAGGTGGTATTCTTAATTAAGGTAATTCATGGGGTGGCCATTCTGAGGGTAAATTACAAATCACTTTGCACTGAAGACTCAAAAGAGCAGAGGTCAGTGATTTAAAAGATGCTGTTTATGTAGATACACCATCCTCTGGCTGCAACATCAACCAGTTGTGCTGTGTCCTTTTTAACATTTGGTCCTGAAGAGATGAATGACATTGTACTGTTATATATTTGTTTTGGAAAGGGGGGTGGAGGTGGGGGGGGGGGGGGGGGGTAGATCAACTTAAATATTGCAGATGGATTGTGGCTTCAGTCAATGTAATGCTCTGCATCATTTCCAATCCCCCATATACATATTTTTGTAAATATATACACTGTTGATCTATTATTTTAAATATATTTACAGTATATGTATATATACAGTGGGGCAAAAAAGTATTTAGTCAGCCACCAATTGTGCAAGTTCTGCCACTTAAAAAGATGAGAGTGGCCTGTCATTTTCATCATAGGTACACTTCAACTATGACAGACAAAATTAGAAAAAAAATCCAGAAAATCACATTGTAGAATTTTTAATGAATTTATTTGCAAATTATGGTGGAAAATAAGTATTTGGTCAATAACAAAAGTTTCTCAATACTTTGTTATATACCCTTTGTTGGCAATGACAGAGGTCAAACGTTTTCTGTAAGTCTTCACAAGGTTTTCACACACTGTTGCTGGTATTTTGGCCCATTCCTCCATGCAGATCCCCTCTAGAGCAGTGATGTTTTGGGGTTGTTGCTGGGCAACACGGACTTTAAACTCCCTCCAAAGATTTTCTATGGGGTTGAAATCTGGAGACTGGCTAGGCCACTCCAGGACCTTGAAATGCTTCTTACGAAGCCACTCCTTCGTTGCCCGGGCGGTGTGTTTGGGATCATTGTCATGCTGAAAGACCCAGCCACGTTTCATCTTCAATGCCCTTGCTGATGGAAGGAGGTTTTCACTCAAAATCTCACGATACATGGCCCCATTCATTCTTTCCTTTACACGGATCAGTCGTCCTGGTCCCTTTGCAGAAAAACAGCCCCAAAAGCATGATGTTTCCACCCCCATGCTTCACAGTAGGTATGGTGTTCTTTGGATGCAACTCAGCATACTTTGTCCTCCAAACACGACGAGTTGAGTTTTTACCAAAAAGTTATATTTTGGTTTCATCTGACCATATGACATTCTCCCAATCTTCTTCTGGATCATCCAAATGCTCTCTAGCAAACTTCAGACGGGCCTGGACATGTACTGGCTTAAGCAGGGGGACACGTCTGGCACTGCAGGATTTGAGTCGCTGGCGGCATAGTGCGTTACTAATAGTAGGCTTTGTTACTTTGGTCCCAGCTCTCTGAAGGTCATTCACTAGGTCCCCCCGTGTGGTTCTGGGATTTTTGCTCACCGTTCTTGTGATCATTTTGATCCCACGGGTGAGATCTTGCGTGGAGCCCCAGAACGAGGGAGATTATCAGTGGTCTTGTATGTCTTCCATTTCCTAATAATTGCTCCCACAGTTGATTTCATCAAACCAAGCTGCTTACCTATTGCAGATTCAGTCTTCCCAGCCTGGTGCAGGTCTCCAATTTTTTTTCTGGTGTCCTTTGACAGCTCTTTGGTCTTGGCCATAGCGGAGTTTGGAGTGTGACTGTTTGAGGTTGTGGACAGGTGTCTTTTATACTGATAACAAGTTCAAACAGGTACCATTAATACAGGTAACGAGTGGAGGACAGAGGAGCCTCTTAAAGAAGAAGTTACAGGTCTGTGAGAGCCAGAAATCTTGCTTGTTTGTAGGTGACCAAATACTTATTTTCCACCATAATTTGCAAATAAATTCATAAAAAATCCTACAATGTGATTTTCTGGATTTTTTTTCTCATTTTGTCTGTCATAGTTGAAGTGTACCTATGATGAAAATTACAGGCCTCTCTCATCTTTTTTAAGTGGGAGAACTTGCACAATTGGTGGCTGACTAAATACTTTTTTGCCCCACTGTATATATATTCCTTCTTTATTATTTTCCACTAACCCTACCCACCCCTCCCCTGCTTATGGAAACAGTATATTTTTACAATAGTTATCCTTTGTTTGTTTTTAGTCCCAGCCTTCAGCTACCCTCAACCCCATCCCATCTATCTCTGAAGACATCCCACTTTTGTTCAAGCTGCCATACATTTTTCCACTGTGCTGTGATGTTTCACAACTCAAAACTCTTTTAACCTTTTACTGCAGTGGGCTAAATCAGTGTGTCTTGGTAGTGTTAAACAAATCTACTTTGAAACAAAAGTATACACTTCACACACATGGTTATGGACTTAAAAAAAGAAGACACCTGTACCATGTCAGATATAGAGTTGAAATATATTACATTTGGAGTTTTCATCCCAATATTACACTTTATACCCATCGCAGAAGACTCAAATATAACAAAACTGTTTGACATAGAAACACCAGATTTTCGTAGACAAATAAAATAATATCTATATTAGTTATGAAATTATGAAAAATATTAAGAACATTCCACCCATGAGGCTAAAGAGTGCACTTTTGGTCATTGACTGCAGGAAAGGAAAAGTCCTTAGCAGGAAAGTATCTTCCTTAGTAAGAACTACTGGTCAGTGGTTGGAGTCGTGCTTCATTCTGGCAACATAAAGAGAGGTATTCAATGTAATATGGAAAATGTAGGGAAATTAAAATGATTTGATACATTATACAGATATCTAACTCTAAACCCTTTGAAGTTTCCTCCTCCTATCTAACATATAGTCAGAACTCCTGGTCAGTGGTTGGTTTCCTGTTTAATTGCACCAACCGCCAGAGAGGTATCTAATGAGGCCTGGTGTTTAACCTGTTGTGGATTCTATTGGACCAGCATCTATCAGAGTGACAGGGTGTTTGTGGGTGCATGCGTGCGTGTGAGAGAGCTGTCTGGGGGTTAGAGTTCCACTCCCAGAGGCCTGTGATATCAGTCTTCAAACAGCCCAGCACTTTATTGGCAGCTCTTACAAAGGTACAATTAGATGGAGAAGAGATGCCTGACCTGAAACCAGCTCAAGATCAATGATGCCACAGGAGGAGGGGTTTCCAGAGGAGGGGTTTCCAGAGGAGGAGGGGTTTCACATCACAGAAGAAGCAGAGTTTCATGTATCTACATCTGTATATTGTAGAGACACTATGGTATGTTTTATTTAAAAGGGGTCAACAAATCAAATTTTAGTTTCAAATTGTTACGTTACATTTATACATTTGAATCATTTAGCAGATGCTCTTATCCAGAGTGACTTACATGAATCCATTCTAAAAAAACGGAAAATATCCGACTACATTACTTATTTTATCTCATGGATGAACTTTTGTTACTAGCAGTATGTTTTATATCCCTTCTAGATAAGAATGAGAGTTGTTCATGGTACAGGTAAGACTTTGTATTTGAAGAGGGGTGAAACCAAAGGGTCTGGAGAGGAGAACAGTTGATGAAATACACAGCTCTTGTCCGAGATGAGAGTGTATGTGTGTATGTGTGCATGTGTGTATGCGTGAATGTGTGTGTGCGTGTTCATGCATACTTGTGTGTATGTGAGTGTGTGTGTGTGTGTGTCCACACGTTTTGTTGATTGAATAAAAACTGTATGGAGGCTACAGCATAACCCCTGCAAGACAAACTCACCTCCGGTCTGCTCCCCGCTAATTCAAATTCTATTCTCCCACCACCACTGACGCCCCTCGAAAGAATGATGCCAATTGAATTACACCACGTTCTCCACTTCTCTACTGTGCAGACAGGAAGCGCCTCGTCTCACCATCTATAACACAGGCCTCCAAGCCACTATTAAACCAAGATATTCAGATCGGGGACGAAACGAAACGCATCATCAAAACAACACGTCGCGGCGGAGTGCCACACAGAAGGGGGATAAGTGGCAAAGAGGCCTAAGAAGAAGAGAGAAGAAGAAGAGAGGAGAG
Organism: Oncorhynchus nerka; assembly: GCF_034236695.1. NCBI lineage: Eukaryota > Metazoa > Chordata > Actinopteri > Salmoniformes > Salmonidae > Oncorhynchus > Oncorhynchus nerka. Next base: position 26,535,222 of record NC_088413.1, on the reverse strand, counting down.
AAGAAGAAAAACGCTGTAGTTTACTAGTTGATAAAAACAATGCTTGCTTATGCCAGCAGAAACAGGCTTAAATACACCCCCATGAATATGCAATTTCTGTGTGAGGAGCCTGACAACAAAGGGTATGGTGTTGTTTTTGATGACGCTAGGGTGTCGGTGGGGAGGCTAGGGTGTCGGTCGTGTGCCAGCCAGCATGTGGAACAACAAGGGACAGACAAGGCAGGGGCCTACGTACCTACTGAGGCATCCTACAGTTACCTGTGTCTGCGTTTTTCACTGTGCGAACACGCGTGAGCGGGGATGTGTGTGCGTTTGTGGACGTGTGCGTGCCTGAATAAGAAGTGAGGAATACTGGCATTTAAAGTCAGCCTATTAACATCTGAAAAATGGCATTTAGGTTTTGGGCCTTTGAGGGTAAATGAAGCAGCTCCAGTCTGAACGAACAGCAGGTGAGAAACGGAAAAAGGGGTCACTCACTGACAGTGTCTAATGTGGTTATGTGGTTACCGTGGACACAATGGTGTCACAGTGGTGTCACCGTGGTGACAGGATGAGTGACGAGGGTGCGGTGTCTGAATGGTAGATATAAATGTACAGATGGGCTCTGTTGACCCGAGTCGTGTCCCTCCGCCCACTTCCTAATGAAGAGAGACACTGGGGTGTTCTCATTGGTTCTCATGTTTCATATGTTTCCTCAATGGAAAAGGATAGCAAGGACCTTGCTATCATCCAATAGGACAAAACCTCCACAAAACTGTTGTTTTCTGTACAGCATTCGTTTAACAAAGAGAAAGCTAAGAAGAAGGAATTATCTCTGTTGGTATCGTTCAGGTGCTTAGAAAGAGGCCTTTGAATCCTGGCAGAGCCAACAGTGTAAATAAACACTGAACAACAAGCACTCAACAACGACGCTGTCAAACAGTCACTTCAAGAAGTGTCAAAAGTTCAGCCCTTTCAATTACACACATTTTAATATTCATGTCAGAGTCCCTCGGCTAATTAACATGCACCGTTTATTAAAAAAAAGGCTAATTGTTCAAGAAAACGGTGTTTTATGTTGCGGCAGTGATAATAACTAATGATGGATGAATTGCATTAGCATACATTTCATCATACCCAGACCAAGAGAATATCTGATCATTGTGCCACAGAGAATTGCTCTAAGTTAGAGGAAGTTCATTTCATTATCTCCTCCTCCCTCCCCCTCCCTTGTTCCTTTAAAGCCCCGCCGCTTTACAATAATTGGAAAACAGAATAAAAGATTAGCTTTTTACTGGATGACGGGACGCTAATAAAGTGTGATGGAATGTTAGCGCAGTAGCGTTACACAGGGACTGGCTGCCAATTATAGACAGGCAGTCTTATAGACGGGATAGGATGGTGGAGGACCCACCTCTTAGTCTACTTTACAGTACAGTACCATCGGGAATCCTTATAGCAGACCGGGCTCTACTGTGGATTACAGGCTAATTGCTAATGTTACATAAGGCATAGGAGAGGGTCTTGGGGGGGGGTTTGGTCCTTTTATGGCTATAATGGAGAATGAGACACAGGTCTAATCAGGCCCTGTTTAAACATAACAACTATGCTATAGATCAAGGAATAGGTCAATCACACTAACAATTACAAAAACCATTACCAGCACAAGAGACATCACACACGCACGCACACGTTCACACATGCACTACAGTTGAAAAACAGAGCAATAAACCAGATGTAACTAACAGATTAATCTATCTACACTCAATAACCAACCAACCCTCCCAGCCTCCCTCCAGACCTCTAGAACCAGCAGGGCCCCCCAGACGAGCTGCTCTCCCCTCCCCACTCATCAGTCACCCTGGGCAGCCTCTCCCCGGACGGGGTCCCCCCTGACACCCGTAATGGCTGTTTGATGACCCTCATAAAAGGAGTCAATGTATTGATGGGAGCCCCTTTGAGGACCAACAAAGTCATTTGTATGGGGATCAGTTCAGTTCAATTCATAGGAAGAGGAGGGAGGGGAATAGGCGGAGGAGAGAGGGATGAGGGGGGAGGATAGAGAGATAGACCAACACGTGTGACCTCTCGGATCAGTGAGTGGGCGTGTGTTGACACAGACAATCTGGTGTGATGATAGTCTGTGTGTAGCGTTGACGTTGTTATTAAATAATTGAATCGCTCCACAAATCAGATTACCATGTAGTGGGTCTGGGCGCATTATTCTACTGTCTCTATGGTGACTATCCTCCATGGGAGGATTTACAGAGGACTGTTGCAGTCTTGTGTCTGTGTTTGTATAGTCCAAATATGGAGCACTAATGTAAAGGCAAGGACACTCTGCTAATTGTTACTATTTAAAACAACAAAAATAACTCACCAACAACCTTCAGCTGGCAAACTCCAACAGAGGACCATCCTGGAAGATAAACAAAGTTAGTGTCTTATAACACCTGAATAAACAAAGGTAGTGTTCTATAACACCTGAATAAACAAAGTTAGTGTCTCATAACACCTGAATAAACAAAGTTAGTGTCTTATAACACCTGAATAAACAATGGTAGTGTTCTATAACACCTGAATAAACAAAGTTAGTGTCTCATAACACCTGAATAAACAAAGGTAGTGTTCTATAACACCTGAATAAACAATGGTAGTGTTCTATAACACCTGAATAAACAAAGTTAGTGTCTCATAACACCTGAATAAACAAAGGTAGTGTTCTATAACACCTGAATAAACAAAGTTAGTGTCTCATAACACCTGAATAAACAATGGTAGTGTTCTATAACACCTGAATAAACAAAGGTAGTGTTCTATAACACCTGAATAAACAAAGGTAGTGTTCTATAACACCTGAATAAACAAAGTTAGTGTCTCATAACACCTGAATAAACAAAGGTAGTGTCTTATAACACCTGAATAAACAAAGCTAGTATTCTATAACACCTGAATAAACAAAGGTAGTGTTCTATAACACCTGAATAAACAAAGGTAGTGTTCTATAACACCTGAATAAACAAAGGTAGTGTTCTATAACACCTGAATAAACAAAGTTAGTGTCTCATAACACCTGAATAAACAAAGGTAGTGTCTTATAACACCTGAATAAACAAAGTTAGTGTCTCATAACACCTGAATAAACAAAGGTAGTGTCTCATAACACCTGAATAAACAAAGTTAGTGTCTTATAACACCTGAATAAACAAAGGTAGTGTTCTATAACACCTGAATAAACAAAGGTAGTGTTCTATAACACCTGAATAAACAAAGGTAGTGTTCTATAACACCTGAATAAACAAAGGTAGTGTTCTATAACACCTGAATAAACAAAGTTAGTGTCTCATAACACCTGAATAAACAAAGGTAGTGTCTCATAACACCTGAATAAACAAAGCTAGTATTCTATAACACCTGAATAAACAAAGGTAGTGTCTTATAACACCTGAATAAACAAAGTTAGTGTCTTATAACACCTGAATAAACAAAGCTAGTATTCTATAACACCTGAATAAACAAAGGTAGTGTCTTATAACACCTGAATAAACAAAGGTAGTGTCTTATAACACCTGAATAAACAAAGTTATTGTCTTATAACACCTGAATAAACAAAGGTAGTGTTCTATAACACCTGAATAAACAAAGGTAGTGTTCTATAACACCTGAATAAACAAAGGTAGTGTCTTATAACACCTGAATAAACAAAGTTAGTGTTCTATAACACCTGAATAAACAAAGTTAGTGTCTTATAACACCTGAATAAACACATGTAGTGTCTTATAACACCTGAATAAACAAAGGTAGTATTCTATAACACCTGAATAAACAAAGTTAGTGTCTTATAACACCTGAATAAACACATGTAGTGTCTTATAACACCTGAATAAACAAAGGTAGTATTCTATAACACCTGAATAAACAAAGTTAGTGTTCTATAACACCTGAATAAACAAAGTTAGTGTCTTATAACACCTGAATAAACACATGTAGTGTCTTATAACACTATAACAAACACACAGAAATGACTCAAGCACACAACAAAACACTTGGCAAATACTGATTATTCAATGAAATTGTCTTTATTCATAATGCAAATAACTGTAAATAAAACACGTCAATCATAATGTTAACAAAATGTTTACTTACAGTACAAATAAATCCCTGAATCATCAATAATATTTTTTAGTGTATTATTAGTGATTGCATTATTTTCACCCATATTTTAAAGTACTCCCTAAACCATCATCTGAAAGTCTATTCAGAAACAATCCACACAGCCAGAACAAAATGGAGAATTCCCCCCTCTCCAAATAAGGAATACAATAATAATCAATTCAGCCAGAAGAGACCAGAAGTGGAAGGCAGGTAGCTAGAAATTGACAACAGATATTAGAATAATGTAAAGCAGCATATTAGAGTGTGGAGAACTTCTGGCCTGGCCTCTGCTTACCTAATGAGACTGTGTGGATCTGTCTGTCTGCAGCTCCCCACCTTCTCCTCCTCTTCCTCCTCCACTACCACCACTCCATTCCTGCTCCTCCCAGAAAGAGAGAAGAGGGGGAGGAACGAGGGAGGGGAGGGAGGGAGGAGGAACTCACACCGGAATCTGTTGAAGGAATCGGAATCCAGGAATTTGGAATGATGTCCACAGACAGCCCCCAGACCAAAGGAGAGAGAGAGAGAGAGAGAGAAAGAAAGAAAGAGAAAGGTAGTGTTCTGCTCTCTGACCACTGACGCTTCCAGAATGAGGTCACCTTGTTTCTTCACCATCTCTTCCTCCTCCACTACCACCACCCCATTCCTCCTCCTCCTCTTTCCTTCAACAGAACAAAAAGAGAAAAGGAAGGGAATGAAAAAAGAAAATGAGACCTCCTGAGAAGAAAGCTCTTCGGTGGCAGCACCAGGTGAGAGGAGAACGAGCCAGGAGGTTGGGGATGGGGGGATGACGGAGGGAGGGGGTGAAATTAAAGTATGTTTTGAGTGAAGTCCAATGGCAGGTCCTGGCGGTGTAGCCCGGGAGAGAGAGTGAGAGCCCCAGTGTCTGCAGCTCTGCGGCACCAAAAGAGGATGTGATGAGACTGCATGGCTAATGAAGGAAGCAGCCCTGCCTGCTGCAGCCGAGCCTGGCTCCAGAGAGCCCAGCCTCTTCTTATCCTCCGAGTTCATCACTAATTCAACAACGTTGATCATTTCATTAGGTTCCCGCGTATTTTCCAGGCCCCTTATCAATAAATTATGGAGGCGGATGGACCGGGGGCTGCCCCTACTACTACGCTACGGTTTAGCTTAACACACACACACACAGAGACACACACACACACTGAGTGTAAGTACACGCACACACACAGTAATAGTTAGGCCTACACATGTCAGGTACCTGAAATTCACACACACACACACACACACACACACACACACACACACACACACACACACACACACACACACACACACACACACACACACACACACACACACACACACACACACACACACACACACACACACACACACACACACACACACACACACACAGGGATGGAACAGATGGCAGTCACAGAATCACAGGAGCTTCTCAGGTAAATAAAACAGTACCTGGCACCACAGTACAGCAGCTTCTGACTTGGTACATTGGTGGTGGCATAGGGAGCTTAACCAGGGCTGCATGTGTGACACACACACACACCCTCACACACAGTAAGAGACAGATTGGGAGCTCCAAAGTGACAGAGACCAGGGATTACTTCTAACCACATGTATTTATTAACTGGGTGTCTCTCTTAAGGTTGAACCAACAGGGACCTGGATGTCTCTCTTAATGTTTACAGTGGTTTAGACCAACAGGGACCTACAGGGTGTCTCTCTTAAGGTTTACAGTGGTTTAGACCAACAGGGACCTACAGGGTGTCTCTCAGTGGTTTAGAAGGTTTACAGTGGTTTAGACCAACAGGGACCTACAGGGTGTCTCTCTTAAGGTTTACAGTGGTTTAGACCAACAGGGACCTACAGGGTAACTCTCTTAAGGTTTACAGTGGTTTAGACCAACAGGGACCTACAGGATGTCTCTCTTAAGGTGTTCAGTGGTTTAGACCAACAGGGACCTACAGGGTGTCTCTCTTAAGGTTTACAGTGGTTTAGACCAACAGGGACCTACAGGGTGTCTCTCTTAAGGTTTACAGTGGTTTAGACCAACAGGGACCTACAGGGTGTCTCTCTTAAGGTTTACAGTGGTTTAGACCAACAGGGACCTACAGGGTGTCTCTCTTAAGGTTTACAGGGGTTTAGACCAACAGGGACCTACAGGGTGTCTCTCTTAAGGTTTACAGTGGTTTAGACCAACAGGGACCTACAGGATGTCTCTCTTAAGGCGTTCAGTGGTTTAGACCAACAGGGACCTACAGGGTGTCTCTCTTAAGGCGTTCAGTGGTTTAGACCAACAGGGACCTACAGGGTGTCTCTCTTAAGGTTTACAGTGGTTTAGACCAACAGGGACCTACAGGGTGTCTCTCTTAACGTTTACAGTGGTTAAGACCAACAGGGACCTGCAGGGTGTCTCTCTTAAGGTTTACAGTGGTTTAGACCAACAGGGACCTGCAGGGTGTCTCTCTTAAGGTTTACAGTGGTTTAGACCAACAGGGACCTACAGGGTGTCTCTCTTAAGGTTTACAGTGGTTTAGACCAACAGGGACCTACAGGGTGTCTCTCTTTAAGGTTTACAGTGGTTTAGACCAACAGGGACCTACAGGGTGTCTCTCTTAAGGTTTACAGTGGTTTAGACCAACAGGGACCTACAGGGTGTCTCTCTTAAGGTTTACAGTGGTTTAGACCAACAGGGACCTACAGGGTGTCTCTCTTAAGGTTTACAGTGGTTTAGACCAACAGGGACCTACAGGGTGTCTCTATTAAGGTTTACAGTGGTTTAGACCAACAGGGACCTACAGGGTGTCTCTCTTAAGGTTTACAGTGGTTTAGACCAACAGGGACCTACAGGGTGTCTCTCTTAACGTTTACAGTGGTTTAGACCAACAGGGACCTACAGGGTGTCTCTCTTCAGGTTTACAGTGGTTTAGACCAACAGGGACCTACAGGGTGTCTCTCTTAAGGTTTACAGTGGTTTAGACCAACAGGGACCTACAGGGTGTCTCTCTTAAGGTTTACAGTGGTTTAGACCAACAGGGACCTACAGGGTGTCTCTCTTAAGGTTTACAGTGGTTTAGACCAACAGGGACCTACAGGGTGTCTCTCTTAAGGTTTACAGTGGTTTAGACCAACAGGGACCTATAGCACATTTAAATGGCAGACAGTAAACCCTAATCCCAATTTAAACCTGTTTTGCTGATTAAATATAAGCTTTACATCTGTGGATACAATGCTATTAATTAAATCATTAGAAAGATGATTCACTAAGAGCAAAGGGAGTTAAGTAGGAAAAAAGGACACAGACGAGCAGCTCGCTGAAATAACTACTGAAATATTCATTAATAAAAAATTAAAGCCTGGATCTAATGACAAGGAGTACATGTGTAGAGACTCTCCTGTCTGCTTCCTTGGGCCAGCCCCCTTTCAACATGGGCACACAACGGCCCCCTTTCAACATGGGCACACTGCGGCGCCCTTTCAACATGGGCACACTGCGGTCCCCTTTCAACATGGGCACACAACGGCCCCCTTTCAACATGGGCACACTGCGGCCCCCTTTTAACATGGGTACACTGCGGCCCCCTTTCAACATGGGCACACTGCGGCCCCCTTTCAACATGGGCACACAACGGCCCCCTTTCAACATGGGCACACAACGGCCCCCTTTCAACATGGGCACACAACGGCCCCCTTTCAACATGGGCACACTGCGGCTCCTTTCAACATGGGCACACTGCGGTCCCCTTTCAACATGGGCACACAACGGCCCCGTTTCAACATGGGCACACAACAGCCCCGTTTCTACATTGGCACACAACGGCCCCCTTTCAACATGGGCACACAACGGCCCCCTTTCTACATGGGCACACAACGGCCCCCTTTCTACATGGGCACACAACGGCCCCCTTTCTACATGGGCACACAACGGCCCCCTTTCTACATGGGCACACAACGGCCCCCTTTCTACATGGGCACACAACGGCCCCCTTTCTACATGGGCACAAAACGGTCCCCTTTCAACATGGGCACACAACGGCCCCATTTCTACATTGGCACACAACGGCCCCCTTTCTACATTGGCACACAACGGCCCCCTTTCTACATGGGCACACAACGGCCCCCTTTCTACATGGGCACACAACGGCCCCCTTTTAACATGGGCACACAACTGCCCCCTTTCAACATGGGCACACTGCAGCCCCCTTTCTACATGGGCACACAACGGCCCCCTTTCTACATGGGCACACAACGGCTCCCTTTCTACATGGGCACACTGCGGCCCCCTTTTAACATGGGCACACTGCGGCCCCCATTTAACATGGGCACACTGCGGCCCCCATTTAACATGGGCACACTGCGGCCCCCATTTAACATGGGCACACTGCGGCCCCCTTTCAACATGGGCACACGACGGCCCCCTTTCATCATGGGCACACAACTGCCCCCTTTCAACATGGGCACACTGCAGCCCCCTTTCTACATGGGCAGACAACGGCCCCCTTTCTACATGGGCACACAACGGCCCCCTTTCTACATGGGCACACAACGGCCCCCTTTCTACATGGGCACACAACGGTCCCCTTTCAACATGGGCACACAACGGCCCCGTTTCTACATTGGCACACAACGGCCCCCTTTCTACATTGGCACACAACGGCCCCCTTTCTACATGGGCACACAGCGGCCCCCTTTCTACATGGGCACACAACGGCCCCCTTTTAACATGGGCACACAACGGCCCCCTTTCAACATGGGCACACTGCAGCCCCCTTTCTACATGGGCACACAACGGCCCCCTTTCTACATGGGCACACAACGGCTCCCTTTCTACATGGGCACACTGCGGCCCCCTTTTAACATGGGCACACTGCGGCCCCCATTTAACATGGGCACACTGCGGCCCCCATTTAACATGGGCACACTGCGGCCCCCTTTTAACATGGGCACACTGCGGCCCCCATTTAACATGGGCACACTGCGGCCCCCTTTTAACATGGGCACACTGCGGCCCCCTTTCAACATGGGCACACGACGGCCCCCTTTCATCATGGGCACACAACTGCCCCCTTTCAACATGGGCACACTGCAGCCCCCTTTCTACATGGGCACACAACGGCCCCCTTTCTACATGGGCACACAACGGCCCCCTTTCTACATGGGCACACAACGGCTCCCTTTCTACATGGGCACACAACGGCTCCCTTTCTACATGGGCACACTGCGGCCCCCTTTTAACATGGGCACACTGCGGCCCCCTTTTAACATGGACACACTGCGGGCCCCTGCCCCCTTTAACATGGGCACACTGCGGCCCCTTTAACATGGGCACACTGCGGCCCCATGGGCACACTTTCAACATGGGCACACGACGGCCCCTGCCCCCTTTCATCATGGGCACACAACTGCCCCCTTTCTACATGGGCACACTGCAGCCCCCTTTCTACATGGGCACACAACGGCCCCCTTTCTACATGGGCACACAACGGCTCCCTTTCTACATGGGCACACTGCGGCCCCCTTTTAACATGGGCACACTGCGGCCCCCTTTTAACATGGGCACACTGCGGCCCCCATTTAACATGGGCACACTGCGGCCCCCTTTCAACATGGGCACACGACGGCCCCCTTTCATCATGGGCACACAACTGCCCCCTTTCAACATGGGCACACTGGGCAGCCCCCCCTTTCTACATGGGCACACAACGGCCCCTTTCTACATGGGCACACAACGGCCCCCTTTCTACATGGGCACACAACGGCTCCCTTTCTACATGGGCACACAACGGCTCCCTTTCTACATGGGCACACTGCGGCCCCCTTTTAACATGGGCACACGACGGCCCCCTTTTAACATGGGCACACTGCGGCCCCCTTTTAACATGGACACAACGGCCTCCTTTTAACATGGACACAACGGCCTCCTTTTCACATGGACACAACGGCCCCCTTTTAACATGGGCACACGACGGCCCCCTTTCATCATGGGCACACAACTGCCCCCTTTCAACATGGGCACACAACGGCCCCCTTTTAACATGGGCACACGACGGCCCCCTTTCATCATGGGCACACAACTGCCCCCTTTCATCATGGGCACACAACGGCCCCCTTTCAACATGGGCACACAACGGCCCCCTTTTAACATGGGCACACAACGGCCCCCTTTTAACATGGACACAACGGCCTCCTTTTAACATGGACACAACGGCCTCCTTTTCACATGGACACAACGGCCCCCTTTTAACATGGGCACACATGCGGCCCCCTTTCAACATGGGCACACGACGGCCCCCTTTCATCATGGGCACACAACGGCCCCATTTTAACATAGGTACACAACGGCCCCCTTTCAACATGGGCACACAACGGCCCCCTTTCAACACACTCTCTCACAAAGCGCATATTAAGAAATGTATTGTATAGTAAACACTACAGTAATGAAACGTGACCACATTAGTTAACTATATCTTCAGTCATAGAGGCTTTGCTTGGGAAGAATTCAATCAAATTAAAGTGTGGAAAACAGAGTGTTCTGCTTTGTTGAAGATCCCTCTCTGAATCACAAACCCAAATACGAGACATATATCTGTGTATGTAAGATACGACTCCAACAATATCAACCACTGCCGTTCAGACATGGCTTCATTGTCACGTCCTGACCTTAGTTCCTTTTGTATATCTCTATTTTAGGTTGGTCAGGTCGTGAGTTGGGGTGGGCATTCTATGTTTTGTTCTTGTGTTTATATTTCTATGTGTTTGGCCTGGTATGGTTCCCAATCAGAGGCAGCTGTCAATCGTTGTCTCTGATTGAGAACCATACTGGTGTGTTTCACCATACGGGATTGTTTAATTTTTTCATTATTCGCTTGTTCATTTGTTTTCTGTGTTCAGTGTGTTAAATATGATGAACACTCACCACACTGCATATTGGTCCGATTTTCCTACTCCTCCTCAGAAGAGGAAGACGACAACCATTACATTCATAGTGCAACACCACAACAGTGGGGAAGCACATCAAACTACACAGGTCTGGTGTCTCAACACAACCCAGGTTGCAGAACAAACTCTTCCTAACTTCTCTCTGTGTTGACCAGCTTGGAGAGAAGCATCCCCTGCTCCTGACAGGTTACTGGGAGGTAGAGCTGGATGCTGATAGCCAGCGACAGCTACAACCGCAATAAAACTAGACTCTTGAGTGTTATCCTCCCTGCATGGATACAGACCTTTCACCTGTGTCTGACAAGGAGGAAGAAGAGGAGGAGTGGATAGGTGTTCACCGTGACGGACAGACTGGCAGAGATAGCAGAGCAAGAGGGGGGAGGGGGAGAGATCATTTGTCTTTCAGAGCGAGTCCACAGCACAGGGAGGACTGTCTGATATGTGAGTGCTGACGGTGGATCAGAGAGAGACAGAGGACTGCACAGTGTGACAGCACCAGGTCAGAGCTCCAGAGATCCCAGGAAGCCAAAGGGTTAGCCAATCAGCATGCCAGGAGGCACATATTACTGAGACACAGAACAGGCCATAGTATATGTCTGTTATAGTTGGACTATATACTTTGAGGAACTGCTGTTGTTATGACGACAGGTATAGTTACAGACCAGGGAGAATTCCTCGTATTGTAGTTATGCTACATACCTGCCTAGCTATAATGCTAATGTACTGTAGTACTGTACTGTCCTCACTGTGTGAGAGAGTGTGTTTATATCAGGGGACCTGTGTTCCCTAGATAATTATCCTATACTTGAGGGAAAAAGTTAATCTCATGGGTAAGAATTCAATTTATTAAATAGCCCACAATACATAAACAAAATAGAATGAAACAATTTGGCAACTTGGAGAAAATGTATAATTTGGGGGACATCCTGACTGAGACACTGTATGCACTCCAAACAGATATGTACACACATATTTACACATGTAGCTATTTCCAAGAGACAACACACGCAAAGCCAACAGTAACGACTGGTCTGTTTGTGGCTGCCGGCTAACTGACAGTAGGGTACAAAAGGAGAGTAGAGGAGAGCTCCTCCCCCTTGATAGAGTTGTGTGGTTTGAGCATCTGCCAGTTCCCCACCCATAGGGGAGCTACTGTGGGCTCTTCAAACAGCCTGCGTGTGTCCTCTTCTGTTTGATCCTCCTGAAGAGGGAGAGGAGGAGAGGAGGAGGGGAGGGAGAGGAGGAGGGGAGTAGGGAGAGGGGAGTGCCGGGGAGACACTCCTCCCTCTCCACACACTGACTGACTGGAGTCTAGGAGGCCCAGGGATATGGCTGGATACAGACAGAGAGAAAAATAGACAGACAAATAGACGTTAGGTGAAGGGAGAGAGAGAGAGAGAAAGAAAGGAGGGAGAGAGGGAGGACTGAGATAAACAAACGAGGAGAGAAAGTGAGAGAGAGAGAGAGAAAGTAATGTTGCTGTGTTTGAGAAATTGAATCATCTGCTCATTATGCAAACTCCGATTTTCACAGGGACGTACTCAACCACACAACTAGACACAGGCTTGATGTTGATTCAGAATGGACTAGCCTATAGGAAGACCAAAAAACACATGCCACAAAGGACAACGTATTGGGTAATTGACAGGAGGCTTGTAAAAAAAAGAGAAACTGAGATAAATAAATGAAGAGCAGGGCCTTTTGTGTTGGTTTGGTGTGAACAGTTGGTATCAAACACACTCACACCTTGCAGATAAAAGCCTGACAGAACAATTACATTCACAATCCATTTAAATCCTGTGGAAAACAACAGGACTGAGTCTGAAATGGTCCCCTATTCACTATGTAGTGCACTAGTCAAACTGTTGCAGGTGGAGAACAGCGGAACAACTCTGTCTGGGTTGGAAATGGCATAGGTGCTCGGGTCTCCAACGGTGACCATTTGACTGACAGGTCAAATCAAATTGTATTAGTCACATGCGCCGAGTACAACCTTACAGTGAAATGCTTACTCACGAGCCCCTTACTAACAATGCAGTTTATAAAAATATGGATAAGAAATAGAAGTAACAAGTAATTAAAGAGCAGCAGTAAAATAAAAAATAGTGAGACTATATACAGGGGGGTACCGGTACAGAGTCAATGTGCGGGGTCACCGGTTAGTTGAGGTAATATGTACATGGTGGTAGAGTTATTAAGGTGACTATGCATAGATGATAACAACGGAGAATAGCAGCGGTGTAAAAGGGGGGAGGGTGCAAATAGTCCGAGTAGCCATTTGGCTAGGTGTTTAGGAGTCTTATGGCTTGGGGGTAGAAGCTGTTTAGAAGCTTCTTGGACATAGACTTGGCGCTCCGGTACCTCTTGCTGTGCGGTAGCAGAGAGAACAGTCTATGACTAGGGTGGCTGGAGTCTTTGACCATTTTTTGGGCCTTCTTCTGACACCGCCTGGTATAGAGGTCCTGGATGGCAGGAAGCTTGGCCCCAGTGATGTACTGGGCCGTAAGCACTACCTTCTGTAGTAACTTGCGGTCGGATGCCGAGCAGTAGCCATACCAGGCAGTGATGCAACCAGCCAGGATGCTCTCAATGGTGCAGCTGTGGAACCTTTTGAGGATCTGAGGACCAATGCCAAATCTTTTCAGTCTCCTGAGGGGGAATAGGTTTTGTCGTGCCCTCTTCACGACTGTCTTGGTGTGCTTGGACCATGTTAGTATGTTGGTGATGTGGACACCAAGGAACTTGAAGCTCTCAACCTGCAGCCCCGTCGATGAGAATGGGGGCGTGCTCGGACTCTTTTTTCTGTAGTCCACAGGTGTAGGTAGATTGAGGGCTGTGATCTGACACAAAATCTCAGCAATATTATTCTAGGACAAAGACCTCTCACTATCATCTTCCTCACTATCATCATCTTCCTCACTATCATCATCATGTAATGGAAAATGTATTCAACATGGCTGTTATACATCTATCCACTGCATATATCCAGCACCATTTAGTTGTATTATCGTTGCCTTATTTTTACAAATTGCATTTAGTCACTCCAAATGTATAAAAATGATGAAATATTGACCATAATGAAGTCATTATTATGATGTCAACGAGGAGCTCGTAAAAAAGTGTGATTTCCACAGCGGAAATGTAAGACACTTCTGTGAACACCAGACAAAGAGGATTGTTGACTAGAGCTTTCTGCAGACACACCTCGTTCGCTGACACTGAAAAAAACGAGATACTGTGTCTAGTCAGTGGTCATGGGAGAAAGAAGAGAAAGAGAGGGAGAGAAAGTGGTGGAGAAATGGACGAAAAAGAGATACACAGACAGAGAGAGAGCAAAAGAGAAAGAAGAAAGAGAGCCTGGGTCCCCCTTTTTACCAGTCCACCGTCTGAAGAGGTGGAGTGAAGAGGTGGAGTGAGGGATAGACACCGCGAGGCAGCCATGAATCATATGTCATGGAATTATGTCCACAGCATTTAATAATATAGAGCTGGCTTAGCACGGCCCAATGTATTTCTGTTACAGTGGTCGCCATGTGTTCATCACTCATCTCAGCACGGAGCACGGCCACGGATGGGGAAAACAGATTCTGGGGCCCCCCCTTGTAAAGGGAGGACACAATTGAATCAGGTGTCTGCTCCTCTTAAGGAAATTAAGTTGTCGCCAGCGCCGGCCCACTTAATGAGAAGCAGGACCATCGACAGTGACGAATGGAGGGTGACGCTGGGTGGGCGAGAGAGAGAGGTGAGAGAGAGAGAGAGAGAGAGAGAGACAGAGAGACAGAGAGAGAGAGAGAGAGAGAGAGAGAGAGGTGAGAGAGAGAGAGAGAGAGAGAGAGAGAGAGAGAGAGAGAGACAGAGAGAGAGGTGAGAGAGAGAGAGAGAGAGAGAGAGAGAGAGAGAGAGAGAGAGAAGGAGAGGAGAGAGAGAAAAAGAGACGCCACCACAATATCTATCTGCATCCAGGCCCAGTGACGATTTGTCATTCAGGAACACTCCACCCCCTCCATATACAACACTCTCTCTCTCCCTCTCTCCTCCCCCCCTCTTTCCCTCTCTCCTCCCCCACTCCCAAGTCTTCACCGGGGACACATTGGCTCCAATACGTGGGTATTACTAGCCGTTTATTTGGACATATATTCTGGGGAATGATGACAGTTAATAAAGTGGTGAACGTCCTCCTCCATGGGTTCCTACATAGAGGACACATCTTGATGATGGTCATTATTCTGTGTTGACAGATGTCTCCCCCATGTCACGGCTGCTCGTCATGGCAAGTGTGGTGGCTACTACCCAGCATGCTATGCAGTGCAGGACCAGAGATAGTCATTACCGTCCCATTTTTCCGAATGGAATCAGTTTCATTTAATAATAATGGAGTGTAGAGGAAAAAAATCTGAACTTGATGGGACGTATTTTAGAGGTGATCTGACAGATCCCCTTCATTATTGTACAACGTTCAATCATCAATAGTAATCACGGTGGTGCAAAGACTGACATGCATAATACCTGGGTTCAATCTGTGGGACTCCATTTAGCAGTTCCATTGTTATATGATTATTTAAGTCTTCACACTTCATTTGCTAAATGTTCATGACCTTTCTTTATCAATGTGAACATTCAATGCTACCGTTTTTCATATGGGGAACTATCTTGGTATTAAGTTTAAATATTTATTTAACCAGGAAATACCCTTGAGTTAGAAACCTATTTTGCGAGGGAAGAAGTACTGGTTTCAGTCAAACATGGAAGTGACATGGGTCATGGTTTTGTTGTCATGTCTTCTGATTGCTTGTTAACATTGACAAATTGCAATAAATAAATTGTTTAACAAATAAATCAAAAACATAGTAGTTAACATGGGTTAATATACAAACCATGCTCACTCTTCACCTTGTGGATGCACACTATGTTATCAATATGCAAATATACGTCAAATCTATGAGTGAAAAGCTCAGCAATCTGTCACCTAAACGGATTATAGGAAAGTCAAAAAACCGAGCCCCACAAATGGGGAACAGTATGGAAATTTCCATTGGCAAAAAGCATCCCATACTCGTCTAGGATCGAGACTGAGTAGCCAGCCCATAGCCTATTCCCAAGAGTTGTTCCATCACTGTCTTCAATGTCTTCAATCCAGTCTGAAAATGGAAGTGAAGGGAAAAATCTCTACGGGTTTGATGCATATTGACCGAACATTAACAGTGATCAGGCTTCTAATTTGGGTTCTGACAGGCACCACCATTCATCCGCCATCTTAGTTATCGCTGATGGCTCTGTGTTTGAAAAGGATCCTGGGTGTTATTGGTATCCGTTTCCCTGTAGGGTTGACCTCCATCGCTGTAGTACTCCACTCTAAGCCACAGAAGGAGCTGTGATGCTAATTTAGCATCAACATATGCCATATTCCATACATTCCGTCTACATCAAGGAATGGTGAGTTGACATTCAGCAGCTCCGCCACTTTGGGAGCCCGATTCTGACCTTTTTTCCCCCCACTAATTGGTCTTTTGACCAATCACGTCAGATCTTTTTCAGAGCTGATCTGATTGGTCAAAGGAGCAATTAGTGAAAACAAGATTGACATTGGGCTGCCTGTGTAAACACAGCTTTAGCGATGTGGACATTGTAACTGGACGAGCACAGCTGACAATCAGCCTCGGCCTGAAACACAATGTTATCAATAGTGATGATCACGATCAATTGAGCACATTCCTTTAGAGAACACGGTAATTGTGAGGACAGAATGGAGAAGTAGCCGAGAGGAAGAGAGAGAGAGAGAGGGATGGAGTGTCCATCCCTGTCCGTTGATGTATGCCCTTTAAAGCCATATTACACCGGACCAGACATGGGCTTACATTGAATTGTGTGAAGTAGATAGTAGAGGCTGTTGCTGCATAGATCACTGATATGAGAGAGAGTGGTGGATGGATGGATGGAGGGCTTCAACTCTAAATTCTCTTCTCTCTCTCTCTCTCTCTCTCTCTCTCTCTCTCTCTCTCTCTCTCTCCCTCCCAGTTGAGTTGGGTTATGAATTATTGACCTCGTATTCTGGACCCAGGCTCATTACTGGGAAGGGAAGTGTCGGCCATAGTTCCTGGTTTGTGATGCTGGGAGCGAGAGGAGCAGTATGGGCCGCCCCACTCTTGGCCCCGGCTCTCCCTCTGACCATGCGGTCATACTTACTCTTTAATGGCCTGAGAGAGAAAGGGATCGGACATGGATGGACACTGAGTTGGAGCCTGTCTATCTGCCCCAGTGCTTCTCATCAGGTAGGAGAGTGGGCCAGGCAGCACGTCCACCCATGGTTGGAACGGTTGGTTGGTTGGTTGAGAACCAGCGCTGGAAATCTTAGGATATCTCTAAGGGACACTGCCGGGAGTTTGGTCAGGATTACTTCCTGAAGTTATAGGCATACAGTATATGAGTAGGGATGTACATTGACAGGCTGAGGAGGAAAGTTCTTGTCTTAAACTCTGTCTGTAGCAAAGTTTCTAGAGGTTGAATTTAGCACAGACGGCACGTCAAGAATGCCTTGATCTCGCAAATGAGAAAATCAATGTGGAGCCGTACTGTGTTTGGAAGAACAGAGAATCATTAAAACTCAAAATACCAAAGTTTTACCCCAAAATATTTTGTTGCTTACTAAACCACAGCTCAACCAACTCAGATGATCTTTCTGGTAGACAAAGATATTCTGGTCCAATGAAAAGTTAACACTCCTATCTTACAAAATGACCCACGAGGCCTAGCTGCCTACAGTAGCCTACATCCTGTATGTTTGTATCCAGGGAAGAGAAGAGGGCTAGTACGTGAAACACCGACACCAGACGAACAGCGAAAAACAATGGCTGACTGAAACGCCAAAACATCAATCCGAGTACGTGTCAGGCCGCTCCCTGCAGAGCGGGGGACACGGGACACGGGAGAGGGACCACACAAAACACAGCGGCTGCAAATGAGACGTGACGACACTATAGATTACTGCATGTTAAACGGCCTAACCAGGACAGGGGTGGGGAGGGAGGGAGGGAGGGAGGGATGGGATGGATGGTACGTGTTAAGGTGGGGAGGGAGAGAGAGAGGGGGATGGATGGTACACATTTAAAGTGGGGAAGGAGGGAGAGAGAGAGGGGGATGGATGGGATGGATGGTACGTGTTAAGGTGAGGAAGGAGGGAGAGAGAGAGGGGGATGGATGGGATGGATGGTACGTGTTAAGGTGAGGAAGGAGGGAGAGAGAGAGGGGGATGGATGGGATAGATGGTACACATTCAAGGTGGGGAAGGAGGGAGAGAGAGAAGGGGACGGATGGGATGGATGGTACACATTTAAGGTGGCGAAGGAGGGAGAGAAAGAGAGGGGGACGGATGGGATGGATGGTACGTGTTAAGGTGGGGAAGGAGGGAGAGAGAAGGGGATGGATGGGATGGATGGTACACATTTAAGGTGGGGAAGGAGGGAGAGAGAAGGGGATGGACGGGATGAATGGTACACATTTAAGGTGGGGAAGGAGGGAGAGAGAGAGGGGATGGATGGGATGGATGGTACATGTTAAGGTGGGGAAGGAGGGAGAGAGAGGGGATGGATGGGATGGATGGTACGTGTTAAGGTGGGGAAGGAGGGAGAGAGAGAGAGGGGGATGGATGGGATGGATGGTACACATTTAAGGTGGGGAAGGAGGGAGAGAGAGAGGGGGATGGATGGGATGGATGGTACGTGTTAAGGTGGGGAAGGAGGGAGAGGGGGATGGATGGGATGGATGGTACGTGTTAAGGTGGGGAAGGAGGGAGAGAGAAGGGGATGGATGGGATGGATGGTACACATTCAAGGTCGGGAAGGAGGGAGAGAGAGAGGGGGATGGATCGGATGGATGGTACACATTTAAGGTGGGGAAGGAGGGAGAGAGAAGGGGATGGATGGGATGGATGGTACACATTTAAGGTGGGGAAGGAGGGAGAGAGAGAGGGTGATGGATGGGATGGATGGTACACATTTAAGGTGGGGAAGCAGGGAGAGAGAGGGGGATGGATGGTACGTGTTAAGGTGGGGAAGGAGGGAGAGAGAGGGGGGGTGGATGGGATGGATGGTACACATTTAAGGTGGGGAAGGAGGGAGAGAGAGAGAGGGGGACGGATGGGATGGATGGTACGTGTTAAGGTGGGGAAGGAGGGAGAGAGAGAGGGGGATGGATGGGATGGATGGTACACATTTAAGGTGGGGAAGGAGGGAGAGAGAGGGATATAAAGGGGAAGTAGGGGAAGTAGTGTGTGTGTGTGTGTGTGTAGTAGGGTAGATGTGTGTGTGTGTAACAGCACGAGTGTGTGCATGCATTCATACATGTATGTGAGTGTGTGAGCGTGCGCATCCCTATTGTGGATGGATGTTGGTGAGGAAACATCAGAGTCTATTCCCAACCCGCCAAGGATCCTGCGAGAGAAAACGTAGAGCTGCCACCACGACGGCAGGCGGCTTTGACACACACACACAAACACACACACACACACACACACACACACACACACACACACACACACACACACACACACACACACACACACACACACACACACACACACACCAAGAGAGGAGAAGAGACACAATAGTTGTTGTTTGAACTGGGGAGTAAACGCAATGAAAGGGTGGAGCTGGCATATTTACATCACACTGAGGGTCCGCACGAGTCGGGGAGGGCCCTTGACGTTTTTCTGTCACACCGTTTGACAGCATCATCTCTCGTTGGAGGTATTGAAGGCTCCAGCCTCATTAGGAGACTGTGTTTAACACCAGCTTTGCGTTGATGAAGACAATGGGCTGCCTAGCTAAACCTCAAGGCCCCAAACAGACAACGAAAGGGAGGGAATATTTAAAGTGTGTCACTCTGTCCCATTCCGCCAAACCTGATTGAGGGAGAAGATTCATGACAATGATATTCACATGACAACCCCAAATGGACCTAAATGGACAGCTAACTGAAGCATGTGTTAATGAGGTAAAATGCTAAGAGGATAATGACAAGGAATTAGTTGAGTGTAGAATGCAAATTGACATGAGTTCATAACTGGGCCTGTACTCGGAGGCTTTATTTAGACAGGCAGCCCAATTCTGATCACTAATTGGTCTTTTGACCAATCAGATCAGCTCCGAAAAAGATCTGATGTGAAAAGATCTGATGTGATTAGTCAAAAGGCCAGTTAGTGGGAAAAAAATATCAGAAATGGGCTGCTTGTATAAACGCTGAGTCCTAATGTGTCATTGCAACTCCAACAGGAGAGTGTTACATTGGACACTCCATTCTCAGATGTGCTGCTATTGTTAGTACGACTGATACAGTAAGTAGATACTGTAGGCCTACATTCCCTAAGACATGAAACTCAATCTCCATTGTATTCCTCTTTTATTAGTTGCTCAAACGGAACACTGACTAAAGCCATACAGGTTGGAATAGCAATTACAAGGGGATTCACTCGAGTGATCTGGAAGGAAAGCATTTACAAGCACAGCAAAAGGCCTGTTTTCTGCTCTCTCGGTCTCTGTCTGACTGTCTCTGTCTGTCTCTCTCTCTCTCTGTCTTTCTCTCTCTCTCTCTCTCTGTTTCTCTCTCTCTGTATCTCTCTCTCTCTATCTCCCCCTTCTCTCTCAGTCTCTACTCCCTGTCTCTCTGCTTTCTCTCTTCTCTCTCTCTCCTCAGATCTATTGTTCGGGAGCACAACAACCTGCTTGAGTTGCAACCTCTTCCTCACAGACGTTTTTAGTCAGAACAAACCGTATTTACCCAGCAATTACCAGCCGATGCTCTTCATCTTGTGATAAAGCCGGGGCCCCTGTTAAAAACAAAAACAAGGCGCAGGTTCTCCCTCACCAAAGAGTCTCATTTTGATTCAAGAAGACATGAAAAGAGGGCAAGTGAGGGGGGCGTCGACACACCTCAGATGGGAAAAGAGAGAGAAATCGAGCTTGATTAAAAAGGAAAACAAACCAAGCCCCAACAAAACACAAACACTCAGCACACTTTACTCTGTCCCAAATGGCACCCTATTCCCTCCATAGTGCACTACTTTTGACCCCAAATCTATAGGCCCTGGTCAAAAGTAGGGCACTCTACAGGGAATAGGGTGCTGTTTGGGATGCAGATGGTGTGTTTGTGTGGCGGCCCCCACAGTAAAAACAGCTAATGTGTGGGTATGCGTTATGAGCCAGGCGAGACGGAGGAGACGAGAAGACGAAGAGCATTTTAAAGGGGAGAGAGTGATGAGACGGATGCTCCTCAGTTTGCTTAGCTGACATATTTACACAATTATGTGGGGTTCTGAAACGCGAGCCTCCTGGATTTTCTCCTTCTCGACAGTCAAGAAGAAGTTTAGCTTTTATTTATTTGTATTTTGTTTGAGTGTCACGTTGATTAAACGAGAGTACACGGTTATAGATTTGCTGGATAATGCCACGTGGCAGAACATTGTCATCGTTCTTCTAACAGAGCACTACGCCGAGTTAACCAACTAATCTTGGTCAACTCATATTAGGACTGATCTGTAGCTAAATGACACATACAGCGACTGGAAGTTATTTTACTATCTATAATATTGAATCCTGAACCTTGAGATTGCAGTACTGATCGTTTCACTGATATGATTTTAAGTAAGAGACAATCAATTGAATATGTTACACATGGTAGGAAATGAACCAAATGAACTAAATCAAATCCCTTCTCAATCCTATATTGGTTCTTACAGTATGATTAAAACTGTCACACCTCTGCTGTCCCTTCAGCCATCTAACTGACAAGGTACATGTTTGCGTCACAAGCACATAATAAAAGAGTCTATGCAATAATACGACTGTAATGAAACACAGTGCAATAATGCTATGGGCAATTAAAATCAACCCGCACAAAAGAGACCACCCAACCCCTAATACATATTCACTCCCTCCACCCTCAAAATCCATAGGAATTGCCTAGTCTTTTCTCCCTTAGTCTCTGAGGCATTCACGTACAATGGGACCATTTTTTTTTTTGCATCATATGCTTATCAGGTGAGGCCCCTCTCTCTCTCTCCCTCTCGTCTTTCTCCTCTTTTTCGAGACGCGATCTTTTGGCCCCTCAATCACAAAGCATATTACTCCTCTGTCAGGGCAAAGCACTTCCTAACGACAGCCGGGGGCCAGCTGGGACTGAGAGAGGGCAGGAGGCACACGCATTAACATAATAATCCAACCGCACTCCCCACAGGCCCCGGGGCCAGACAGCACATTATGTAGTAGGTAGGAGGGCCCCCCCTTGTGAAGGTGGTGGTCGTGGAAGAAGCAGAAGAAGAAGAAGAAGAAGAAGAAGACGAAGAAGCAGCTTTGGTGGACGGCGTGCTTGTCAACCTGTGGTGACTGTGTCACTCTGTGATACTAGGTAGCGGGGTTGTCGTCTCGGAAAACAGAGACGGTACAGTGAAGCGATGATGTCTGAGGGGTTCTTATTGAAGGGAGGGCTGTTGCTTATCTCAACGCAACTAAATACATTTCTCGGCTTCATGTTGCTAACTTCTGTACATTATGAAATGTGTCATATGGCCTATTCTCAGGTATCAGGTGGCCAGATTGCTCCCTGCACTATACAATATCTACTAGCATTGTGCATCCCAACTCAACGCATATACAGGTAACTGGCAAAATAAAGGAAACACTTGAGTGAAAAAGGAATGCAAAGTACATTGAAAGCAACAGGTGTGGTTCCTGAGTTAATTAAGCATTTGACATCCCATCAGGCTTTGGGTAAAAATACCCAGTTGCCTGTTATTTTGACTACCCTGGCTAGAAGAAGAGATGTCAGTGACTTTGAAAGAGAGGTCTCAAATGACCATAGAGGGTTTAAAGGGTGTGTTTGTGTGTATCTCAGTCACCAGATCTCAACCCAACTGAACACTTATGGGGAGATTCTGGAGCAGCGCCCGAGACAGCGTTTTCTACCAACATCAACAAAACACCAAGTTATGGATTTTCTCGTGGCAGAATGGTGTCGCATTCCTCCAATAGAGTTCTAGACAGTTGTTGGTGTTTCCTTTATTTTGGCAGTTACCTGTAGCTTGACACACAATACAACACAGTAGAAGCCTGACATATTTCTGAGCATAGGAATAATCTCCTAACCTCCTCATGTTTTCTGAAGTGAAATGCAGAGAGACAGAGGCCTTCTAGGAGGACAGAGAGAAGGGGGATCACAAGGAGGGTTTCATTACCCAGCCTGCACTGGGCCTATGATCCTTTGCTCTGGTTGGTCCCCTGGCACCTTGTATGGCCGCGCGCCGCACCACGTCTTTACTCACACCAGAGACTCGCTAGCTAGCGATCCTCGTGTCAAAGCCTTCTATTCCCCAAATAAAGAAGGAGCACAATGCCTGGAGACACAAACAACTAGAAACCCAGAGAGAGAAAAGTGCATCAACCTAGCATCAACCTAGCATCAACCAATCACAGTAATAGGGACTTTGTTGTGTCTGTAAATCCTGATTGTGTTGTATGTGGGTCCACAGGCTCACATGGGAAAGAGACAGCTATTACTAGGTCTGGGAAATAGCAGCAGAGAACTAAATGTAGTAGGGTTTTCCGTAGGAGGTACAGTATGTCCTAACAGTCAGTTAGTTGAGAACACCTCAAACTGTGGCCCAGACTGTCAGACAGTATAGAACAGAAGGCTGTCAGTAGCAGGCTGAGCCTATTGAATTCATAGGAAGAAGGGTAGGAGGTGAAGAGAGAGAGAGAGGAGAGAGAGAGAGAGAGGAGAGAGAGAGAGAGAGCGAGAGAGAGAGAGAGAGAGAGAGAGAGAGAGGAGGGCCTACAGCAGCACCTAGATCTTCTGCACAGATTCTGCCAGACCTGGGCCCTGACAGTAAATCTCAGTAAAACAGAAATAATGGTGTTCCAAAAAAGGTCCAGTTCCCAGGACCAAGAATACAAATTCCATCTAGACACTGCTGCCCTAGAGCACACAAAAAAACCTGGGCCTAAACATCAGTGCAACAGGTATCTTTCACATAGCTGTGAAGGGATCTGAGAGACAAGGTAAGAAGGGCATTCTATGCTATCAAAAGGAACATCAAATTCGACATACCAATTAGGATCTGGCTAAAAATACTTGAATCAGTTATAGAACCCATTGCCCTTTATGGTTGTGAGGTCTGGGGTCCGCTCACCAACCAAGACTTCACAAAATGGGACAAACACCAAATTCAGACTCCACATTCAGAATTCTGCAAAAAATATCCTCTGTGTACAACGTAAAACATCAAATAATGCATGCAGAGCAGAATTAGACCGATACCCCCTAATTATCAAAATCCAGAAAAGATACGTTAAATTCTACAACCATCTAAGCGATTCCCAAACCTTCCATAACAACGCTGTCACCTACAGAGAGATGAACCTGGGGAAGAGCCCCCTAAGAAAGCTGGTCCTGGGGCTCTGTTCACAAACACAAACAGACCCCACAGAGCCCCAGGACAGCAACACAATTACACCCAACCAAATCATGAGAAAACAAAAAGATAATTACTTGACACAATGGAAAGAATTAAGGAAAAAAATTAGCAAACTAGAATGCTATTTGGCCCTGAACAGAGAGTACACAGTGGCAGAATACCTGACCACTGTGACTGACTGAATCTTTGACTATGTACAGACTCAGTGATAATAGCTTTGCTATTGAGAAAGGCTGCCGAAGGCAGACATGGCTCTCAAGAGAAGACAGGCGATGTGCACACTGCCCACAAAATGAGGTGGAAACTGAGATGCACTTCCTAACCTCCTGCCAAATGTATGACCATATTAGAGACACATATTTCCTTCAGATTACACAGACCCACAAAGAATTTGAAAACAAATCCAATTTTGATCAACTGAAATACCACAGTGTGCATCACAGCAACATGATTTGTGACGTGTTGCCACAAGAAAAGGGCGACCAGTGAAGAACAAACACCATTGTAAATACAACCTATATTTATGTTTATTTATTTTCCCTTTTGTACTTTAACTATTTGCACATCATTACAACACTGTATATATACATAATATGACATTTACAATGTCTTTATTCTTTTGTAACTTTTGTGTAATGTTTACTATTTATTTTTTATTGTTTATTTCACTTTTGTTTATTATCTATTTCACTTGCTTTGGCAAAGTTAAC
This sequence comes from Oncorhynchus nerka, assembly GCF_034236695.1. Taxonomy (NCBI): domain Eukaryota; kingdom Metazoa; phylum Chordata; class Actinopteri; order Salmoniformes; family Salmonidae; genus Oncorhynchus; species Oncorhynchus nerka. The sequence goes on along the minus strand of NC_088413.1, from coordinate 26,509,992 downwards.
ATACGTTTCCCATCCCAATAAAGCCCTTAAATTGAATTGACAGAGACAGAGACAGAGACAGAGACAGAGACAGAGACAGAGACAGAGACAGAGACAGAGACAGACAGACAGACAGACAGACAGACAGACAGACAGACAGACAGACAGACAGACAGACAGACAGACAGACAGACAGACAGACAGACAGACAGACAGACAGACAGACAGACAGACGTATCTCCACTATCTCCATTCTCTACAACAACCTGATCAAGGGGAGAGCAAGGTAGCGGTAGACCTCCCTCTATCCTCACAGCCCCCGCCCCCACGGGAGAGACTCTCTAATTGGTGGAGAGGGCAACCTGCCCGTGCCCGCATGCCGTGCGCTCTCAGATCTCTCCCAGGACCTGGCAACATGCCAATTACTGCCAATTGTCGGGCCCGGTGGTTGAGATGTGGACAGTTGTCCACGTGGGATATGAGTGGAGGTGGGGGCCTGGCCAGTCAGAGAATATTCCACCTGTCTAACGATGTTCCTCTGAATACGTCACATCACCCACCAAATCTTCTATAAGTATATTCTAGATGATATGAGAGAGGTCATCATTTTATAAGACAAAACTGCTTAAATGATCAATAGAATCAAAACACTGAGAAAAGGTCATATTGTTTCTGTACAAATGCCAAGCTTTGGATCAGTTATTTCAAGCTAGGGCCTGACTAACACTAAGTGACTCTAACTGAGAAAACCTGTACTTTCAGATTCTCCATGTTCAGCCTATGTATAGAGTGAGGAGCAGACCATTATGGGACTGCTCAGCGGAAACTGAACATATACCAGTTCATCCATTATCCATTAGCTGTTCATCACGGTTAGGGTCAGGGCTAGACCACAACCTTTCCTCACAGTCTAGGAGGGAGGGGAGAATTAAAACAGAGAGACAGAGACTGATAAAAAAGAAAGAGAGAGAGAGAGAGAGAGAGAGAGAGAGAGAGAGAGAGAGAATGAAGAGAGGGAGAGAAGGAAGAGAGAGAGAAAGAGACAGAGAAAGAGAGAGGGAACTAGCACTAGCTCACCCACAGCTTGACTAAAGCTTACAGAACAAGGAAAACCAAAAAGAGCACGTCAAGAAGAAGAAGAAACAGCCATAATTCTTCTAGTTGGACTAACATCACTATAATGCTATTTAATTGTGTCGGCAAAAATCTTTTCAGAAGAGCATGGTAATTTTACCCTGATAAATTATTCAGTGCACATTAATAATGGTTCAGGCCCAGGCAGACGACAGTAGAGAGAGAGAGAGAGAGAGAGAGAGAGAGAGAGAGAGAGAGAGAGAGAGAGAGAGAGACGTTTCAGAAGGAGTGATGAGCTGCCCAACTGCCGAGGTTCAGAGTCAGGATCTCACCATGGCAGTTCTTTCTTCCTGTTTTAAAGACATGAAGAAATGACCTATTTTATGGTAACCTAGTCTCTGTCTGAAAGGTACTGGGCTGTTCACTTACAGTGTGTGTGGGTGTAGAGTCTGAAAGGTACTGGGCTGTTCAGTATAGTGTGTGTGGGTGTAGAGTCTGAAAGGTACTGGGCTGTTCAGTATAGTGTGTGTGGGTGTAGAGTCTGAAAGGTACTGGGCTGTTCAGTACAGTGTGTGTGGGTGTAGAGTCTGAAAGGTACTGGGCTGTTCAGTATAGTGTGTGTGGGTGTAGAGTCTGAAAGGTACTGGGCTGTTCAGTATAGTGTGTGTGGGTGTAGAGTCTGAAAGGTACTGGGCTGTTCAGTATAGTGTGTGTGGGTGTAGAGTCTGAAAGGTACTGGGCTGTTCAGTATAGTGTGTGTGGGTGTAGAGTCTGAAAGGTACATTACATTTACATTTAAGTCATTTAGCAGACGCTCTTATCCAGAGCGACTTACAAATACTGGGCTGTTCAGTACAGTGTGTGTGGGTGTAGAGTCTGAAAGGTACTGGGCTGTTCAGTATAGTGGGTGTAGAGTCTGAAAGGTACTGGGCTGTTCAGTATAGTGTGTGTGGGTGTAGAGTCTGAAAGGTACTGTGCTGTTCAGTATAGTGTGTGTGGGTGTAGAGTCTGAAAGGTACTGGGCTGTTCAGTATAGTGTGTGTGGGTGTAGAGTCTGAAAGGTACTGGGCTGTTCAGTATAGTGTGTGTGGGTGTAGAGTCTGAAAGGTACTGGGCTGTTCAGTATAGTGTGTGTGGGTGTAGAGTCTGAAAGGTACTGGGCTGTTCAGTATAGTGTGTGTGGGTGTAGAGTCTGAAAGGTACTGGGCTGTTCAGTACAGCGTGTGTGGGTGTAGAGTCTGAAAGGTACTGGGCTGTTCAGTATAGTGTGTGTGGGTGTAGAGTCTGAAAGGTACTGGGCTGTTCAGTATAGTGTGTGTGGGTGTAGAGTCTGAAAGGTACTGGGCTGTTCAGTATAGTGTGTGTGGGTGTAGAGTCTGAAAGCACACGGAAAAGCTTTCGTAGTTCCTTTCAGGTGGACTAACTTCTGTTGCTTTGAAAGGTGAAAAGTGAACGCAGATTTGCGTGGGTAGTTGAACATTTCCTCACAAACTACAGTATCTTGTCAATCCAACATGATTATAAAATCCAAAACAGGAAGAATGAATCAGATAATGCTGCAGATTGAGCTTCAACAGAGCAATATTCACAATATATTAACACTTTACCCTGTATTCAATTCAAACAATCCCCCCCACCTAAAACTAACAAGCACACAGTTTACACCGGTTACCACAAACATGATAAATGTAGGATGATCAAATATACATGTCAATGTAAAGGCAACTGAATCATTAGAAAGGACTTATGGGGCTCTGAGATGTGTGTGGTGCATCTCTGTACTGAAAAGAATGGTACAGTGAGAAGAATGGTGGGAAATGAGATGGAAGGAGTAAAACAAAAGGTCACTAGCAGGAAGTAGAAGGGGCAACCCTTACTCAAGGCTTTATTTGAGGCCCCCCAACACCCAACCAGCACAGACAGCCGTTCAGAGGCACCATGTACAAGCATTTCGCTACACTCGCATTAACATCTGCTAACCATGTGTATGTGACAAATCAAATTTGATTTGATTTGATTTGATTTGTATATGTGAATTTGTATGAACCAGGAACATGGAACGAGGATCACCCTGCAACGGCACTCATCTATTCTGACACCTTTTCATAACGAGGTTGGGTGGAGGGGGGTGGGGGTTCCTTTCCAACAAAGCACCACTTTCTATACTTAATCATGAATAATATGATATACTGGCAAACGTCATAGAAATGCATAGCATCTATAGGTTGAACGCCATTGAACAATGACTTTTAAGTGCACTGGAACATAAGGCTGTTGGAATATGCATATGAGCATTCGGGCCAAGATGAAACGGTCTTATTTTCCTATCCGTGAAGCAAGCAGAGAGGAGCAACAAATGCTTTCCCAAGGCAGCCAGCTTTCTTAACTCTTCTTATTCTCTCCGTTTAAAGCCGAGGGTCTATTCTAAACATTTGTGTATTAAACATAACACACAAGATGGAATAAATGGAATAACTCCTTAAAAGAAGTGCAGGCCCTCCAGGAGAAAACAGCCACAACAACATGGAACGGCAGCGATAGTTCTCAACGTCAGTCTGAATAACACAAACAACCGCGCTGGAAAAATAGTCCAAGACTTCAAAACTAAATTCTAAAGAGAGTAAAAAAATATATACATACGTCAGGCTCATAACTTAGGAATATTCAGTTGGCCGCTATTCATAATTAACTGTATTAATCCTTCATGTCTACCTTCCACATTCAGGAAAACACAGAGCTAATACTGCCTCCGTTTGGAAATAGAAATATCACTGACATTAATGCAGGAGACATAATACATGCATATACTGTATGACCTCAGACTAAGCTTCTGTGTGATGAGCTACTCTTGCAGTTCCTACAGGCAGGCGCCCTTCAACACGTTCAGTTTTCAAGGCGAGGCGTCTCTTTTCTGCTACATCTAACAATGCTCCATCTCAAAGGTAGGCCATATAACGCATTATGGTATGAGCTCAATCTGCTGACTCTTACTCTGTTTGTTTGTTTGTGGTGGGGAGTAAGGAGGTGTTGGCTCCGGAGCCTCAGATCGGCATTAAAAGCTGATCTGGCTCCTTCAGACGAGGTGGGGGAGATGCCGCCTATATCCGACTTCCTGTTGTCGACGCACGTTCGTGTGCCGGGAAAAAAAATCTGCTGCAACCGAGGATAAATCCTACAGCACTTTTTACACTACGCCGAAAGAAAATAGTTAATTAGAAATACAAATTCTACCCAGATTGTTATTAATGGGAACTGTGGAGTAAGCAACACATATTTTGTGCCCATAAGTAATTCTCAGGTATCTTTGATCTGCGGCCCACAGCGGATGATGCTGCGTACCGCTGTCTGAGCTTCTGGGACCCTGCCAGCGCCAGACATCTGGTTACTTTGTTATCATTGGCTGATCTGCTCCCGGGAGGCCACTCTTGTGACACCAGGCACAGAGTGTCCTGGCAAGGAAAATTATCAGCACATTTTGAGTGGATTAGAGCTCCAAAGTGGTCCTCAAATCTCTACAGGGGGGCTGGTGTACCGCGATCCATCGGGGGTTCCTCAGGGCTCAGTGCTGGGGCTGCTGCAGATCTAAAACAGGGGGCTTAGCGTTTGGAGATCGGCTCACACCCATTGCATCATGGGTCTTATACAGGGTTGTGCACAAAAAAACTTTAAATAAGAGGGAAAAAAACATTGAATTTCATAATTCATAACTCAAAATCCATAACAACTGCTTCTGTAGCCAAAATGTCAACATTTACTATTTATTTTCTGCAACGTCAACACGCTCAGGCATTTCACTGTACTTGACAATAAAACTTGAAGCAATCACTCATCACACATTTTAGGAAGGTATTGCCAGTGACTCCTAGGCCTAGAGACGACGAGAGATTATTGACATCAGCTGATCATAGTGAATGATGATGTACATCTGCTAGCTAGCTAGTTAGTTATGCTGTCAAAACAAACTAGTTTTTACTTGATTTGAGTTTGTTCAGCTGCTGACATCTGCCTCTTATCAACAAGCAGTGAGAGACACACATGACAAATCCTACTCAAAAGTAGTCTCCTACCAGTATTTCAGTCTCCCCGCCCGGTGTTCCCGTAGCCACGGCACGCAAGTCAGACGAGTGAGCTTTTGGGGCGGGTGGGCAGGGGAGGGAACATTTTCAGAGATTGAAGAGCTGATGAAATGAGCTAGTTTGATGTGCAATTCATAATGTTACATTTAAAATAACAAATGAAAAGAGACTCAAATAAAATGTAAAACTTATTTTTTAAATCCACGAGCTGCGAGGGCACATTTTCATAAGAGGGCAAAGGGGCAGGTGCTCTAAGGGATCTGCCAGGTTTGAAGAAAGAAAAAAACATTTGAAGACGAGTACCTCTCGAGTTCATTATTCTGAATCTTCCAAGGGTGTTTAGAGTATAGATGTGAATGAATTAGCATAGAGTGAGGTGTTTTTAATGTGAGGACATTCAGACGCTCCGAATCCAACGTAATTCAATCACAAAATCAGATTCTTCAATATGCCATTTTATAACTTTGCCTAATGCAATTTTGGGAGATTCTCATTTCTCAAATAAATTTCGTAAACTTTGCAAATTCTGATGGTACCACAGTCATAATATATCCTGGCACAGTTAGCCTATGCCACACTAGAGGGGTTACATTAGCTATACCAGCCTTGTCTGTAACACTTGAATCTTCCCCACGAAACACTTGTTAAGAGGCCAAAGGAAAAGATTGCTGCCTGAGCACTGGTTTAGACAAAAAAACAACAGTTTACGACAAGCTGAACCCTTTTCACAGCATTGATTGAGGTGTCGTGTCTTTCTCCTTTTTCCCCCTCTCCACTTTTCCATTTGTGAATACAAAGCTGCGGTGACCTATAAATATTACATGGTGTGGAGATGCAGAGCAGGAATTAATGACTGGGGTGTGTGTGAGAGACGTGTCTATGGCAAGTCCCTATGGGGTTCTGCTTAGGCAGGCACTCACTGTGAGGAGGGTGTGGTCTCGCTCTCCCTCCCTCCCTCTCTCTCTCCACCGTTGTCTCTTTCTCTCTCTGGCTGAGCTTCCCTTCCACGTCTTCTAGCGTCCTCTTAGGGGTCAGAGGTTACCTGGCCACTGTGTCAAGCCCTGATTGGCCTGCATGCCAGTGGCACTGTGGTAACCACCCATTGGACATCAATCTGAGTGTTCACCCAGTCACCCATCAACCTCTCGCCAGCTGTTATTAACTCAGCATATACAGGGCTGGAGCTTCAAAGCTTCACTAACTGTAGCACAGCATTTGGGAGCTTCCTGTATAACTCCACTAGGTTAATGCAGGCTCTCCACCATATTTCCATATTTCATCAGGGGATTGACATGGTTGAACTGACCTCATTCAGAGAGCAACTGAAAGGCTGAACATTGATTTCCAACAGGGATTTCCCACAGTGCTATAGCATGGAAGCATATGGCGCGCACACACACACTCACACACACACGGTACCACTCTGCTCAAACACCACCAAAGGTAACAAGTCTAACTCTGAGTAAGTCAGTTGGAAGGGGCTTGCAGGTGAAGAGGATTTTCCTCTCTGCTTAGCGTGGTGAATGAGATGAGGAGGGGGCATTTGACACCTGTCAGCCAACTAGCCAGGCACAATTACCTCCGTGGGGGGAGGAACGATAGAGGGGACTTGCTGGGGAGTTGCTACATCGCTCCCAGTGAAATTGGGGAAAGCGTTTGAAGATGATTAGCGCTACAGACCCTGTCTTCGTGGCCCTGTCCAACCTGCTGAACGGCTCCCTTTGATCAGCCTGCCACGTTTTGTGTCAATAGCGCGGGGCACACCGAATAAATTATCAAGATATACACACAAAGTCAGCAGGTAAAGTGCTTCGCTCGATAATCGGTGTGCTCGGTGACAGGGCCGCTGATTGCCTCTAATGAACGCCGTGGTCAAAGACGGGCACCGATGGGCGGCGGACAAACTAGTATGGCGTTACCATGCTCAGGCCAATGAAGGCAGCCTACTCGGCAGTCACATGATCAAACATAAAAAACGAGAAAGGATCCTCAAGAAGAAAATGTTCAAGATTTCCGCATTGAAGAAACGAGTGGTGCATGCAGGGTAGTTTGGATGAAATCTTTCTTGGGTCCTGCTTCAATTAAATGAAGGAAAATACATCTCGTTAAAATGTCGAAAACAGATTTCCCTTATAAAACCAAGGATATTTTCTTTGAACGTTTACATTACATGTGAGTGAAATTCCAGGATTTCTACTCAGGTGATTCAAATACATTATGAATCTTTTTTCTCTTTCTTAAAAAGGGCCTTTCCTTTTGAACAATCTTCAAAACCGTTTTAAGCTAACTACCGGTTAACAATACCCACTCTATATGGTATGGCTCTGTCAAAAGAGGGCAAATCCATACGCCATCATACAATGAATGTCCAGGTTCAAGGGCTTGCTAATTAGCTACTGGCCCTGGCTGAAATTACCATTTCAAAGAACAAAGATAATCCCCACTGAAAAGAGAGAGACTACCATTAGAAATATTTGGACTATCATTGCAGACCTGTTGTGTAGATATCTATTGCATTTTAAGAGTTATATAAGCACTTAACGAGGACAATTTAAAGCAACTTGGCTATCATTGTGTTGCCCGGTCTTCTGTTGTCTAATGAGCTGATCATTGATGAGTCTGATGATGAGGACCTTCAGAAAGAGGAAGACCATGAATCAAACAACATGATTGAGGTTGGTTATAATCAGGATTACAAAGGATGTATTATATTCATGTATCCAATGTTGGTTTGTGTGGTTGTTGGTTTAGCTTTCTGCAACTTTGTAGCAAGTACTGTCTGCATGTGTAGGTGGTTACTGCATCACGATTTCAAGGTGTCCCGTTATCGTTTCCAACTGTCCAGTTATCTCGTTTTAATGTCCATTCTAGAACTCCCTTCCAGCCAATCAGAAACGAGTATTCATTCAATACCGCTGTATTGCTTGATTCTCAGTTCAGACAAAACCATGTCTTCTCTGGGGTTATGCAGACCGATCACATGTTCTGAACAGATAAAAACACAGATCACATCAAGTAGCTGAGCAGTATCAACTCTACGAGCTCCACAACATTTCTTTGTCTACCGAGTCCTTCTCCTCTAGCTGCTAAGAGGAGAGGATACATTTTTCATTGACTGAAGCATGAAATGGGAGGGAGTCGATGTCTAAATGGTGTCAGCGTGCTTCAACGTGGTTAATCTTGGAGTGTTGAAGTTCAAGCTGTGTATATACCTCTATTAGAGGTAGTGAATGATGTCACTAATAAATCAACATCATTATCATAACAACAGTGTCTCAGAGTACAAGTGCTGATCTAGGATCAGGTCCTCCCTGTGTCCATATAATCTTATTGTTTATGATCAAAACTGATCCTACACCTGCACTTCTACTCTGAGACTCTTTGGTTGTATTTGCATGTATTTCCACTAATTGGTCTCACTAAAGTTCTAATCCGATTGGTCAAAAGACCAATTAGTGTAAAAAGATCAGAATTGGGCTGCCTGTGTAATGTAGCCTTTGTGAATACAGGCCCTATTCCGCAGATCTGAGAACAGAAATGCTTCTGTTTCCTCATCCTGACCCACACCCTGATCTAATTATATTTCACTCTTTCATACAGATGAAGATACGTTTTAATATATGAGAAGGATGCTCACTGTGATGGAAAACAAAACAGTCAAACTCTATTGGGAGTTTCCCCCGTGTTAGGCGCTCCATTAACTGTGTCACACGCACACAGACAGGTGCAGCAGTGTGTGTACCCTTTAAACATGGTGTTTGGCATCTGTAGCGTAGCACGGCGGATTGGATGAGGTAAAAATATAATTATAGCTGATGAGGCGCGCGGCTGCGAGCAGAGGCAGCACTGTGTGACAGTGTACCAGCAGAGAGCTTTTTAATTTGTCGGATCAGATCGTGACATGCTCCATCAGAGGACGGGGAAAATCTTTTCATTTGTGCAGAAGAAAGGAGGAAAGGAGGGTCAATTAGCATCAACCATTAGACAACCGCGTGACAAGCCCTGTATTACCCAGTGCAGCACGGGACAGTCAAACTAATGAGAGAGGTAGAGATGTTGATCCAGGTTGGACAGAGATTCTGCAGTCATCCTGATTTCTTCCGGCTCTGACACTCATCACAAGTAAAACATCTAACACCCTACACATTCTTTACAGTCACAGCCGCTGAGGAGACGTTTCGCTCAAGAGATGCCTTCTTTATCGTCATGTATGTTGTCATATGATGTGAGGCTATGTAGATACCCTTGAAGCAACAACTTTTATGAGGACGAGGACTCATAACGAGGACTCGTGCTCTAGCTCATTGTATTGTGAGATTGTTGTTACTCTAGTATGTTGTATTCGGGCATGTGACAAATATATATTTTGTATTTGATTCCCTTTTCACTACAACATCTACAACATCTATGTGAGCTCCTGTCCATCCTACATTGTTGCTAAGTGACGAGCTGTATAACTAATCCAACTGTGCTCTACTATATTGTGACTAGCTCTCACAAAGTCTCATTGTCAGAATTAGACGTTCATCCATGTTTTACTCAAATGTCAAATTTTGAAGTTGTTGCAAACATCAAATTTCGAGGTGGTTAAGGTTAAGTTTAGACATTAACTCAGAATGTTTAAGGTCAGGGTTAAGGTTTGGCATTAACTCTAAAATCTTAAAAGGTTAGGCATTAACTCAGAATGGTCAGGGTTAAGGTTTGGCATGAGTTTAAAACAAAAATATCAAAAACAACTTTCTATCACTTGATTCAAACTTATAACATTTGGAATCAGAGCCATATGCTTAAAGCCCATCCACCATCCCCGTCCACAACGCCCTGTCAAAACCTAAACCTATTTGAAGGTAACGCTCACTGTTGCCCCTAGTGGCTGATGTTCACATAACCTCCCGACGTCCTCAGACATGGATGGACGTCGAGTACTGACTTGTATCCCGGGTGACCTGGCTGTGTATTGACCGTATTTCAAAGTGGCAAAACAGGCTTTCAATCTACCACCTACATTAACAGTGCCAAAAGGGGGGTTGGTGGTGCCGGGGAAGTTTCTCAATCTCATATTATCAAAAGAGACCATTTCAAAGGGACTGTGATTTCTTTGGGCCCGTGCATTATTTGACTGGCTGGTTGACAGGTGCAGTGGGGAGCTCTCAATATTGATCTGGAGGACCTAGAGGTATGTGACATCATTATGAGGCCTGACCTTATCCTCCGCTGCCCTGCAGCCCCCTTTGTGTGTGTGTGTGTGTGTGTGTGTGTGTGTGTGTGTGTGTGTGTGTGTGTGTGTGGTTGCTACTGCTCAGGATCCCGGCCCCAGTCTAATGCCTTGCCCCCGAAGGACCGGACTGCGTGCCATGGCCTCCAGTCTGTCATGGGAAAATTGGTGGTGGTGTTATTTGTTTTGCTGACCTCACGGCTCACCTCACTTTCTCTGGCTCTAATCAGTCGGGGCTCAGGGTTCTGCCCCCTCTTAGAACAGGTTGCATGGTGTTGTAGGCAAAGCCTGGTTGCTTTCCTGTGGAGGTGGATGGTTATAGTTATATTATATAAATAATGGATATAGACATTTGGAAGGAGATCTGATGTTGAGATATTTCAGAGATGGGTTTTTCCTTCAGGGTGATGAAGTATACAAATGACCATATTAGCTACCAGGAAGCCCAATAGTGGACTAATGTGATCTGTAGTTAGCTCATGCAGATGACTGGGGTTGGATAACAGCTCAGTTACATTGGTGCATGTGACCCGGTTCACAGTTTATGTATGACTCCTTATGCTTTATTTCAGTCTTTGTAGTGACATGATATTGTTATGTAGGTATTTTGGTGAAACACCTCACCTAAAGTGAATTGCTACAGACAAACCAATAGTTTAAGAACTATCCAACACAGCGCACGATAATACATCCCTACACTCACTGTACATGCTATATTTAATCCTTGACACAAGATCAAATGGAAAAGGATCAAGGAGTTTTGTGTTGCAGTTGAGATGTAATTCAAGCAACATTTTTTTTTTTCTGAAATCACAAGTTGCATTATCTCAGGGTCGGGGATTCACTGGTGTTGAAAAGAGCTAAGTGACACTTAAGCAATTCCTGCAAGCTTCATCCTAGGTTTTATTTTCGGTCTCTGCATTAAATAAGGTATTATATTAAAGAAAGGTGTTGCTGTCGCTGGAACCTGTCACGTCTCCCAGGTAAAAACAGATGAATAAATAAAGAACTGACGTGGTGGTGGAGAATGTAGAAACACACCTCTCTGTGTGTGTGTGTGTGTGTGTGTGTGTGTGTGTGTGTGTGTGTGTGTGTGTGTGTGTGTGTGTGTGTGTGTGTGTGTGTGTGTGTGTGTGTGTGTGTGTGTGTGTGTGTGTGTGAGAGAGAGAGAGAGAGTGGTTTAAAGCCAGATTTCTCCATAGATGCTCTCCTAACAAGCATTGACCTTCTGCACCTACATGTAAAGAACTCCCGAGATCAGAAGAGGAGGAGGAGAAGGAGGGGAAAGCTGTGTGTGTGTGAATAAAGGCATCACCAGCAGCCAAGAGACTTCATCCTCTCCCCTCTCCCCTCTCCTCTCTCCCTCTTCTCTTTCCTCTCTTCTCTCCTCTCTCTGCTCGTGGTGGGTGCAGTCAGAGCATTGTCTATGTGTTCTATTCTCTCTTCCTCTCTGCCCTTCTCGTCCTCCTCTCCTTTCTCTCACGGAGTGTCTCTGTTCTGAGCTAGCAGCAGTTATACCTTGTTGGCGGAGGAAGCCACAAAGGAGCGGTAGTGTAATAAAAACAGCGGTCTCTGGTGATCCGGGTGTAATTGGGATTGTTAACGTGGAGAGCTCCTGGGGGAGACTGAGTGGAGGAGAGGAGTGTGTCTGTCTTTGTGTAAAGTAAAACACACATGCTCTGCTCCTCTCTCTGCAGCGTTCCTTGATTCCGAATAAGTACAGTAGTCAGAGCTAAAAGAAAGAAAGAGCAAACAAGTCACCTGAGCTATATCAAACCCTAGCTGCTACTATTATGCTTTTATTCTTTGTTTTATTTTTATTTTATTTAGGTGCTTTTTTATTTCCATGTTGTAAAGCTACAGTGAAGCCCGGTTTGGATTCAGAATTCCTCAGAGAACTTGTGTTTTTAAGAGAAAAGGAACGTGCTAGTATTCAGGCATATCTTTTGATGAGGAAGGAGCATTCTGCTGTGTTTATCCACTGAGTCGTTGTATCATCATACAAATTGAGGCACAACACCTTCGACATAATCGGCGCATCGAGGTGTAATATTGTATGTTGAAGTCAGCAAGTCATATGGATGGTTAGTCCTCTTACATGAATTAATCATTAATGAGTAGTACTTAGCAATTAATTCATTTGTAGTCAAATCATTGACTAACTTGACTGCATTTTGTTGCTTCGGCCAAATGTTCAATAATGTAGCCCGTAATGCTTACTCTGTTTTTATAATGCAATGGAGTGTAATGTAGAGCACCTATTGGAACAGTAAGGTAGACAGGCCTACAGTGAGATATCTGCTACTATTTTCACTAATGACTAAATAACTAATTGTATTCCACCATGCAGTCAATGCAATGAGGCAACGTTCCATTTTCCAGGAGAAATGGCAACATTTCAAATCAAATCAAATTGTATTAGTCACATTTAATTTAACTTCATAATTTCACTAACTATTCATGCTTTGTAGTAGTTAGGTTTGTAAGATTTGAGATATCCTCCATCAAACATGAACAGCCTATAGGCCTACAGGCACCGTGAACGAGCGCATTTAGAACTAGGCCTCTACATAACTTCGATTAATATTGTAGCCTATTGAACACTGTCAAAGGAGAAAACGCACTTCAAAGTCAATTGCTTGCGAGTACAGCCCAATTGATTTATTTGACCTAAGTTATACTAGCTTACTTTGTTGTGTGTTTCATTGTGGAGGAAAGTTTCATACGCCGATTTATAGGTGGTGAAATATAAATGATTTCGTTAAAGTTTCATCATAAATCAGTCCGTCGCTATATGTGAGGAGACACTGATTGCCCCTTGATGTCTCAGGGCGCGGGCGCGAGGGTTGGCTTCAGCGCGCCTGTCGTCCCACTTGAGAGGCAAACCGCCTGCCGGGTGGCTCTCGCGATGTAAAGTGCTTGTGCACTATCACCAACAGCTTTGTTGCAGCCGTGGGGACATATTAAATGTCTATGTGCATCAAAATCTTACCGAAAAGGCACTGACAACTAGCGCGCTAACAAAGAGAGCCATCGTGTTGTGTGTGGTCGAGACAAGTGCAGCTTCGCGTCATCGTCTGTAGCAGAGCGTGCAGCAGGGTTTTTGCATGCTATATTCATGGCCCAACATCTGTCCTCTCAGCGTTAAATTGCTTTATTGACTTCAGCATAGACGGTGCCTAAATTGATCACAGCATATTATCAGATATAGGAATCTTAGTTATTATATTTTGGTGGTTTTGCGAGGATAATTTGAGAGCTTGTTGAGGTTCTGGCTCTCCAGTTTGTCCAATATGCAGAGGCATTCCCTTACAGTAAAAACACATTGTCTGCATATAATATGATTCTTTACAATACAATAGCATAGTTGTTTGAAAATGAACCATAGTAGCTTTGACTATACTATAGTACTGTAGCTGTTTTTATGAACGGAGTATCGGTTTAATCACAGATACTGATGGATAGGCGACAGAAATCGGTATTTAACGAATAGCATTTAAAAAATGTGAAGAAGAAAATTTCAAAAACAAGAGTGGCAACTATTTAGCCCACAACTACCGTTCAACACAATCTCTTTCCCTCCCAACTTAAATTGAATTCTTATTTTCAAGCTCAATGATCATCACACTACTATAACCAAAATACACTCAGAGGGGTGACTTTGTAACCAGAGACGAATTGCTATATCTGCAGACAGATTCCAGATTCTGTTATTTTTTTTTTTTTTAGGTATAGGCCTTACCGTTATATTTTCCATGTGGCTATTCAATCGCCATCTTATATCAATTAGCCCATCCACTGGACTTCAACATATTAAACAAATTAAACAAGCCTTGTTAATTACAATATGATTAAAGGTTTTTAATTATATCACTGATGAAGTGGCCTAATTAGTATAAAGATATGATAATAGCCCGCTGCGACAAGTATATAATTGTATTGGGTTTGCAATTAAATCCTAAAGACTTTTAAAAAATCCACTTTCCACTGTCATTGATCAAATATTTCACACACGACGCTCGTCCATGCACCAGTGACATAAAAATTCACAATATGACTGTTGAGTTAACCCATATAGCTCGTCTATTGATTATTTCCATAGCTAATCTCAAAACGAATAAATTCGTCAAGGTGAATTACGCACATAAACAAGATAACGCGGGAGCAGGTCACTTATTGAAAAGCTGTTTCACATAGCCCTAAATTAATTTTAAATCTAGTAATCTTATCTTTTCCCCGACCCCTAATTTGTTTACAGATGTTCCTACTGTCTTCAATTTGCCTATGATGACATAATGAAATGATAGTCAAGCATTTAACTTTGATTTATCTTGCCCCAACAGGGATGTCGCTTCATGAAGCTGTCCAAGGTACTTTCCTCATATCCATCCTAGAAGGACTTTCCTATTTCCTCTATTGCCTAATTCGTATCTTTAAACTGAACCCCACTTTGATTTTTTTTTTTTATGAAACGGCACAATATGAAGAAATAATAATGGAAATGGCTCGGCTATATTTGGTTATTTTTCCTCTTTCCATGTGGATCCAAAATAAATTCGGCGAAGAAGGACACAATGCTGGCTGGAGAGCTGTTTGAAATGAATGCCTTTGTCGCAGACTGCCCATGCGCAGAGTCCCCAGCGGCGGTGTGGCTAATGAAGAATAATAAATCATGAAAGGTTTTTCAGGTACAGCCGAGAGAGTGTAAGAGGAGAGGGGGCGAGTGAGAGAGAGAGGGGGGAGAGAGAGAACGAAAGAGCGAGCGAGAGAGTGTGTGAAAGAGTGAAAGAGAGGCGCAGAGAGAGAGAGAGACACACAGCCTGCCCTTCGCCTCAGAGCAGAGGCAGATCGAGTCCCCGCAGCATTGAGCGTAGTCGAGGTATCGAGACTGTCACCGGTATCTCTTAATTACAGTCAATTGTGAAACGGAAACTTTGCAGAAAAAAAGATAAACGAATAAGACAATCTTTTTACGCGCGGTTGTGATTTGGAAATCCGTACCAGGAGGAGAGAAAACAACTTTTTTCTACTATTAGTTTTTCGTTGCATAATCTTGGAGGAGCTCTCCAAAACAACGACACATCCACGACGACCAAAATAACACTCTTGGAGGACGAAATTTAGAGAAAGAACGAACGAGTAATATAAACATTGTTTTTTGTCATCGCGCCACAGCCCATAGCGGAAGAGGTAAACGAGGGCGCAGGCGACATTCGAGTGCATGGCGTGTGCGACATCTCCTCTCCAGCAAAACTACAGCGCGCGGCCATACCTCCATACACAGGGCTAGGTAATAATATATGCGCCAACAACTAGAGAATTGGATGTTCATTTTTCCATATTGTAGCAGCTACAGTTACAGTATATAAGAGAGTGTCTTTAGATTCCCGGAGAAGCAACACTGGGCTTCAACTCCATTCGAAGAGGCGGAGTCTTAACTTATTAAAAGGAACTTGCCGAGACTCGGACGCCTGCAAACATGATGATGATGTCTCTGAACAGCAAGCAGGCATTCGCCATGGCCCACGCCAGCTTGCCCGAGCCTAAGTATTCCTTGCATTCCTCCTCGTCCTCCACGTTGACTTCGAATGCGCCCTCCTCGTGCTCGTCTTCCCGACACAGTAGCACCATCATCAGCAGCGGCGGAGGCAACTCGGAGGCGATGCGCCGAGGATGTCTCCCAACCCCACCGGTACGTATTCTGCATAATTACCGCTTAAAGGCACATTTTGACAGCCCCCTTTTTTTCTTGATGTTTTTTTCATGTCTGCACAGCAAATCACCCAGCACCTCCATTTTTTTCCCTTCCTCTCTCCAACTTATGTATTCAGTCGGGTTTGCCTTACATATTAATTTTGATGACCTGGGATGTTGCATGTGTCTTGTTTTGTGTGTTCTTTTTTAGGATTTTTTTTCTCATCTCATTCAGGAAATGTTTTAAACCGCGGAGTGGAGTGAGAATTCCCTGCTGACAGTTATGTGTGCATTCTATTTGCAATTGCAGAGCAATATATTCGGAGGCTTGGATGAGAGTTTGTTGGCCCGCGCTGAAGCTCTGGCCGCGGTGGATATTGTCTCGCAGACCAAGAGCCACCACCATCCTCCACACCACAGTCCCTTCAAGCCGGACGCGACCTACCACACCATGAACACTCTCCCCTGTACCTCCTCATCGTCTTCTTCCTCGGTGCCTATTTCTCACCCTTCAGCCCTTTCCGGCCACGGTCACCACCACCATCATCACCATCACCACCACCACCAACCCCACCAGGCGCTGGAGGGCGACCTGCTGGACCACATCACCCCAGGACTGGCTCTCGGGTCCATGGCAGGGCCAGACGGCTCCGCAACTGCGCACCCTGCTCACATGGCGGGCATGAACCACATGCACCAGGCAGCCCTCAACATGGCTCATGCCCACGGGCTACCATCCCACATGGGCTGCATGAGCGACGTGGACGCCGATCCCAGGGACTTGGAAGCCTTCGCTGAGAGGTTTAAACAGAGACGGATCAAACTCGGCGTGACCCAGGCGGATGTAGGGGGAGCCCTGGCCAACCTGAAGATTCCTGGCGTGGGCTCCCTCAGCCAGAGTACCATCTGCCGATTCGAGTCCCTCACTCTCTCCCACAACAACATGATAGCTTTGAAGCCGATTCTACAGGCATGGCTGGAAGAAGCCGAGAAATCACACCGGGAGAAACTCAACAAACCCGAGCTATATAACGGCGGAGAGAAGAAGCGGAAGCGCACGTCGATAGCAGCACCGGAGAAGCGATCACTGGAAGCTTACTTTGCCATTCAGCCGCGTCCTTCCTCAGAGAAAATCGCTGCTATAGCAGAGAAACTGGACCTCAAAAAGAACGTGGTGCGGGTCTGGTTTTGCAACCAACGGCAGAAACAGAAACGAATGAAATATTCTGCATGCGTCTGACTCTGAACACTCGCTCTAAAAAATAAAAAATAAACTATCAACCTACGTTGAGAGACTGAACACTGTTTAGAGACGATTTGTATTATATTTCTTATCACACACTTTTTCAATCATCAATGACTTGTGCTTTGAACAACCCGAATAATTCATATACATTCAAAATGACTGAAAGCTCAAACCACTACTGCTGTCACGTCTTATTCGCAACAAAAGGGATGTGGAGTCATGTACAGGAGCATTTGAACAGAGCAAGTAAGACCTCTGTTTTTTTCTCCACCTAGACCTACTATTCTTCACCCTTTTGTGTCAGTTAAGTATTATAGGCTTTAATCACACGTATTTTTGGGGTTTATGATATTGGTTAATTTATCATAGCCTACAATATTGAACGTACTGAAAAGAACAGTTGTTTACCATGGGAAGATAGGCCTACAGTATTTTGACACAGCACTTGGTCTGTGCCTATTGACCTAGTATTGGTGTTCTTTATATTTTTGTCGTAAGGCTACATTTTCCCTCTGAGTTTATTATTATGACGATGCAGTCTGGCATTAATTCCGGGTCCACGAGGGGAAATGGGACAGTACAGTAAGCGCTTGCTGGGTCATGGAAGCTATTATTAGAGTATTGCCAAACAACGCCGTGTAAATGATTCATTTAGCGGTCACATGACCTTCATTTTGTGTCCCATGTAATTAAATCCACCTATTTCGTTTTAAAGTGTGATGAAAAGCTGAAAGATGAAGAAACGTGGTAAGATATAAAGCAAAGACCCAGAGTTTAGGCCCAAATCGAGCAACACTGTTTATACAATATAGCTGGTGTAGGGGTTGTTTTCTATTGCATAAGCATCTATCTGGCTGTAGATGGGCCTATAGAAATAGTGGATCAAATGTATGCATTTGATTGGGGTTTACAATTGCCAAATATGATTGTTTTACTACCGTTTGCAATAGGGCTACGTTTGTTTTTGCCAGCCAACGTGGGTCTGTTTCTTATGAACTATTTATTAGATGAGGCCATGTTTACATCATTATATATTTATTTGGGATTCCCCCTCCTCTTCCTCCTCCCTCGCTTTGCTTGAGAAAAGCTAATTCTGACAGCAAGTGAAACGTGTTTTCGTATAGGGAAATGACAGCTAAATCTAGACCTATAGTCACGAATTTCATTTCGTTTCTGCTAAACGTTCGAGATGGTACAATCGAGAGATATATGCGATAGTATTCTCTTTTTTAAATTATTTTTATGTATGTTTTTTTTTCTGGTTATTTATTTGTATAAATATGCGCATCATTATGAAGTCGTTGCTTGTTAAATTCACCTTGTTTCGTGATGTTTTCTTATTGAGAAAATAACCGTTTCATGGAAGTATATGTGTAAAATGTAAATATTTCATTGGAACCAGTTGCACATAATTATATCCGTACAGGTTTTGCTGTATAGCTGTTTTAGCTGAGGTACCTTCCTTCTGTAATGTCTGTTGCTTTTGGATTCCTGGTCGAATTATTTTTGTATTTATTTACTACATTAATGTATCTTTAAGTTATTTAATAATTGAATTGCAATATGTGTTTCATTAAAGAACAAATTTTAACATTTTATTGGACGTTTTGAATGAGTGTTTTTGTGTAGGCCCAATTATTGGAAAGAGCGAAATGCTTGTATACTGCATCTGCGCATTGCAATGCATGGACAATCTAATTTAAAGACACAAATTGAATTGAGAAATATATTCCTTCAAGCATCAATGCAATGATCATCCTTGGATGTAGGCCTATGTCATTAAAGGATTTATGTTGGAGCTAAATCTGTCTTTTATGCTGAAAGGTGCAAAGATAGACCATCAAGCATCAATAGATTCTATTTTTACATATCCAATTTCTCTACAAATTCCAGAAAAATCACATTACTGTCCCACCATGCACTGTAAAAAAGACACGTGCTTTTTCTACTGCCAGCTCGCTCTTGCAGCTCGCGGTAGCCTACCTGAGAACAAATGCTAATATTCTATTAGAGTCTAATCATGGAGTCTATAGAGAACTGGATAGGTCCCTCGAGCGCAGCCCTGCCAGATGTCAGCCCGCCAGAAAAACAGCCTCGCCTGCCAATGTGCCCGTCTCTATTTAAATACACAGTCAAACACTGCTCCGGTGCGAGGCATGATATGGCTTTGAAGCAGGCTAGGCTACACCTTGGTTTGCGCGCGGGATTCAGCATAGATTTTTTTTTTAAATCAACATTTTGAATAGAGTGTCATTTCTAAAGCACCGTTCATGTCAGGCCGATGGGGGCTTGGCTGCATGGCTGGTTTTGACTAGATAGTACTTGTGTCAAAATGGACTTTTCGTATAGCAGGTTAGGAAAATGTAAGCGTCCAGGTTATTGGAGAATTAACAAAGCAGGTTAGGATAATTAGGGTAAGGTTAGGAAAAGGATGAGGGTTAGGACTAACCTAAAATGCAAAATCCAAAAATTGATGTCAATTTGAAGTAAGCTTTACCTAATGTAGACATGACCTGCATGGCTTGTTGACTGTCTGCTTAGAACGTTTGAACGTTCTATGGGGTTTTCAGTTCTACAGCTTTCAGCACCACGGATAGCTCCCATGCTACCTGAGAGAGAGTGAGGAGAGGAGAAGGGAGCCAGCCGCCTCCGATTTGCACTTCTGAAATCTGTCCTCCACATTTTAAAGAGAGTATTTATAGCAGCAGAATGTATTTGCATGTGATTATTTTTGATACATCTAATTTGATTATACATTGTAATTGAAACAGTGAGGGGGAATGCAGTGTATGGTAGGCTATACTAATACATATTATAATACAAATAATGCTGCAAATGAAATATTTCTTATTACTGCATTCAATCAATTAATTAGGAAAGGGATTCAGTAGCCTATTGATATGCAAAGTTCCACCTTTTGCTTGCCGTGAAACCGGAAGTGCATTATCTGAAGTTGGTGTATAGTCTAGTTGGTGAAAATATGATTGGTACACCTCTATTAAGCCACTTTGTGTCTATAACTTTGGCATCTCAACATTTCTAAAACCAATTTAACCCCTTGCCAGCCTACCTCCCTGAAATGACCACACGATGACGTCAGAGTTCTAACCAGGCCTATGGCTGTGTTTCGATCTTCTTTGGAATGGCCCTTATGGCCATGGCAGAATATATTTATTTATTTATTTATTTCAAAACAGAGATTTACAAGAATACTTGGTTTATTTCTACCAAATATAATAACTTTCACCGGATATATCAATTAGTGACACAATTATGTGTTACCGGCTATGACAATAAATTAACCGTTATTTTATTGTATTCCGTAATATAACCATTTGCTCCAAGATAAAAGCATATACTTTTTCCACTTATCTCTTAAATGTATAAAAGGCTTAAACACAAAATCAAAGCGGCTTAAAACACCACGATTAGAGCAATTGATGAATAATATCAAAACGACCTGTTATTAACGAGACAGTCTTGATGTTTCATCAATTAAAAGATGCTCCTGGTGAGCGATTCTAATTTCCCTTAAATGAGCCATTCACTTAATACGCTAATAAGAGCGAATTATGAAATTACACATCGAATTATGAAAAGCAGATAATTATGAGTTGCGAGCGAGAAGTATAGGGCTAAGTAGTCATTAGCTATCGCTGTTAATTACTCAGCGTTGGTCAGGGAGGGCTGCAGAGAGAAAGTCTCATCGGGAATTGAAATTAACTTAATGCAGTGAGTCTCGCTGCTTGACACCAGCCCAGCGTGTGTTTAGTGCACTGACTGCACCCTGGAAACATGGCAGCTTCCCTCCACAGCTAGACAGACCCCTATTTAACCTTCCGATATATAGGTGCGAACAAATCTATTGGGCGGCACTATCCTCACTGACAAAACACACAGAGAAAATAAACACACACACACACACACACAAACATTTTGCCTTAACATATCTCAACCAAGCCAAGTAGTTTGCATAGAAGCAACACAGCCCCTCATAGGCTATGTTGCTTCTGCTCCATACATTGAGACATGGCACCAATACACTGTGGTCGCTACATTCAAAAAGGAAAGGGCAGCAGTGTTTCCCTTTGTTATAATTAAGCCTTCTGTTTTATTTTTCTCCTTTCCCCTGAACATTTCCCCCTTTCACAGGGATGCTGATGAAATGTTAATGAAGCCGGGGACTGTCTGAGCTCCGCCTGGGGAGCTGCGAATAGAATATTTTAACTGTACATTTACACCAAGTGTCTTCCTTCAAAGATGCGACTGAGATCTGGAATTAGAGGAAACACAAGGTCAGAAATCGAACACGAGACACTGTAACCCTTTATTTAGCATTGGTGGCGCTCAACTACACTGCATTTCGCCAACATATCGCACCATTGTCCCTGTACTGTCATCGCGCCATGACTCTTTGAATAACACGCGCGTTTAATACGGTCGCCAATCTCCGTGTGATTCGAGATTTGTAGTTGTTGATACAATATTAATGAATTATCACTGGTGATTAGTTTGAAGTGTTTTACAGAGGCGAATCAATGGAGTTGTATTAAGAAGGAGAAAAGACATGGGTGGCCATTATTCATTTCACACGTATAAACGGGTGAGTATAGATTATACTGTCAACTGATAGGATGGGTGTGTTGTTTTGAAAGTGCAGGACAAGTTATTTGGTGTGATTGAAAAATAAACGTGCACTTACAGACGCATGACCCCCTCCCCTCTCTCTCTCTCTCTCACACACACACACACACACACACACACACACACACACACACACACACACACACACACACACACACACACACACACACACACACACACACACACACACACACGCAGGCACCTCTTTCACTCCTCGCTTCATGCACGCGCCATGCACTCTCACCCACTCTCACTATCCCGCACTTCTGCCTATGTATCGTGCTATCTATTCAGAGCATGCCATCCCAATAACTCAAAAGTGTACTCTCCTACGACAATTCGTCGAATTCTGCAGATTTCATTAAAATCATATAAGAAACTAAATGATTGGCGTGGCCAAACTTCTAACTATTTCAGTAGGATTATGTAAACATATTTCACTCTTGCATTTTACAGGCTATATTTGAACACGTAGGCCTCCCAAGAGGGTTTAATTATTTCTTATTAAATGCTATACCACAGCTATTTAATGCCCTGCTCATTTTCCCATGGCAGGTGACGACGGGCCATTTAATGTTTTGGACAGGGACAACTCAATTATGGCTTGTATCCGTCATGAAACATGAGACGTGAAAAGTCATCGCCATCGCCATAATTATAACAATGACTACTTTGTATGCATTATCTCCATTTAAAATGCGAATGCATTATCTCAATGTTAAATGTATGCATGATCTAAATGAAGTATTTTCCAGCTATTATGTAAAGCTAACAGAATGGAGAGGTATGGATGGAATAGGCCAACCTGCAGCGGGGGACATGCACATGTTGACATGAGAATAATGTGAATAATTCGCTATTTTATATGTTCTTATGTGGTTTTCATTCACATATTTACATTTGAATGATTTAAATACTAGCGGTGGGGGCAGTGGGAAAAGCTAAACATGTTTCCTTGTCCAAGAGTTCCTGTCTTATTAAATGTTGCTGTTGATCTCTGTAAATTGCTAAGCAAATATAGTCAAGTTATCATCGTTACTCATTGTGTATTTATTCCTCGTGTTATTATTTTTCTATTTTTCTATTATTTCTCTATTTTCTTTCTCTCTACATTGCTGGGAAGGGCCCGTAAGTAAACACTTCACTGTTAGTCTACACCTGTTGTTTACGAAGCATGTGACAAATACAATTCGATTTGATTTGAAATATGCCAATTAAGTTGTAAACTGCTTATTCAGTTCAAATGGTCAAACCGTCTGAAAGGATGGATGTTGCACACACATGCGCAGCTTCATTTCGTCATTAAATATGTATCCGATTGATTTTATTTCAATAAATGATGCTATCTTCACTTGATTTCTGTAAGAGTTGTTACAATACATGTTTTAAGTTAAGCATCGACAGCACGGCTAAAAACACCAGCGTTATTATACAATTAACACGTTACAATGAAATTTCGGTAATTATTTCCAAATCATCTCTTAAGCCTATATGACGATAGAGATACATGGACCTTAACGAGTTGAACAATGTTGAGTGCAATCTGTAATTAAGGCTCGCGTTTACTCTTAATGAACTCTTAATGGGTGTAATGCTTTATTATCAATATAATTTAAATGCCCCCGATTTACAACCCTCTAAACGATGTGCAGTGGCCAGGCGCCTGGGCCTACCAGTACGCTTATGCAAGACTACGTAATGCAATGAAGTATACCTTAGTCCCAAGGTTCGAAACATGATTTAAAAAATCGTCCGAGACACAAAACAATAACATATTTTTGAGAAAAATTGTCATCAAATTTCAGATGAGGCTTAGGCTTATGGCACATGTTTTAGGTATGAATTAGTTCCATCGAGGGCATGCATGATGACCCTATCAGGTATTTTCCAATATATGTTTTCTAATGCCCCTATTTTCAAATTCATCGAGTGCTCTCCCCAACAGATTATGCCCCATTTTTCAAACGGATGGCGTCAAAATGGGCCCAATGCCATTAAATATTAAACAACCTAGGATGGGCATGCACGTTTATGAACAGTTAAGTGTCTTTCGTGCACCCCCCCCCTCACAACCCTCTCTCCTATCTACATTGCAAAAGCCATTTAACGCATAGAGAGAGATTCGCTCATTTTCAGAGGCTGTTGCACCGTTCCGAATGAGTAAGTTGTTGTAAAGATTGGGCATCGGGTCTAATGAGAAGGTGGTATAGCTGTCTGCTGGATGTGTGTTCATTGAGCTCTGACAGCCGCGTGCTCTGTTGCAGATCTATTAATCATATCCACAAGGAGTGCCAGCCAGCCCAGGCTCTTTCTCCCTCAACCGTCTCTCTCTCTCTCTCAGTCTCCCCCCTCTCTCTCTCTCTCTTTCTCCAACTCCCTCCCCTCCTCTCTCTCGCTCTCTCACCCCGGCTTTCAGTTTATACAGAGCAGAATAATTTACATAAAGTCCTTAAGGCAAATAACTGTTGGGGGCTCTAATTTATATCTGATCGAAAATTAGCCGTCATTATGCGCGCCATTAGCCATGTCTTTAATGTGCTTCTAAGCACCATTTGTCAAGTAGCTTGTTAATATCCTTCAAGTCTTTAAAGTTGAGAGATCGAGCTCATTAAAGACTGTGGCACTACTGTGCTATTGATGCTGTTTTATACAACGCTGCACAGAGAGCTGGGACTACAATTTTAAAGGTATTCTTTACTAGTGTTGTCACAAATGTATTTGCTAAAAATCCAGATGTGCTACATTATGTTTTTACGCATGAATGGGAAATGGAGAGGTATGGGCCAACACGCCTGTGTCCCATTGATTTTCTATTTTCGAATTTTCTAGCCAATAGCTAGCCTATCGCAGTCTAGATGAATAAATCTAGGCCTATGCCAACAGCTCACATGATGATAATAGTCAGTCAAATGCAACTTGACTGCGAATAAAAAGCTAATTATTCAGCAGAAGAACTTCTTCCTATTCATAAAAATGGTGTGGTCTCTGTTGGTAAAAATCAATTGATAAAGAAATGACACATGGAGTGAGACAAATACTGCTACTGTGATATGACATTAGTAAGAAAGAGGTCAGTGTTTTCTACTGGTCACGCTCTGTAGCACTCAGAATCATAATTAGGGACGCACGTCTTTTTCCATCGCCTGTGGGCGCCACTTCGCGAGTTATGGCGTTTTATTATTGGTCCGAAACTCCTGGTGTCCCCCCCTCCCCTCTCTCCCTTTCTCGCTCTCTGTCCCTCCCTCCCTGAACGGATTCCTCCAGGCTAAAGCAATAAAGAGAGTAATTAGAATGCGGAGGTTTGTGTCCCAAATTGCACCCAATTCCCTACGCAGTGCACTACTTTTGACTGGTGCTCACAGGGCCCTGGTTAAAAGTAGTGCACTATATAGGGAATAGGATGCCATTCGGGACGCAACACAGATGTAAATAAAGGGAATGGGACAGTGGTGAAGGATGAGGCGTCTAGGTCAGGCACTCATCAAAAACCCAGTTGGTAGCAAATGACAACGAGCGGTGCACGGTGCCAGAGGCTCGGGGCTACGGCTGCCAAACCACAGGCTCCACGGACTAAATTAGAGTGGCTCAATGGCGATGCATCTCAAACAACCACCACCAATGAGGATAAACACACATACGTACAGTATACGTGGGTTAAACCTAACACAATGTATTATGCATGTACATGTTATAGAGACTGCATTGATAGCATGTGCTGTCATTAGGCCTTTAAACGATGCGTCAGAAATCACATCCATGGAATTCATTTGAATTGATACCCACATTAATCGTCCCACATCCATTTGAGGTGTATAGAGGGTCATGTTTGAGTCTCTTGGCAAGTGATATTTCACTTCACCTCATCCCCACGGCCAATTAATTGTTTGATACAACAAAAGAGGCCTTTCAATAGCTGTTGATTGAATAGCAGGCTAAACAAGAGTGATTTGATATTATAATAACAGATCAGATTGGCTCAGCACAATAAACTAAGGACAGGGAATACAGTTAGATATAAACATAAAACACAACACACAGGAGGGGGTCTGGCTAATTACAATATTTGCATTATTAAAAATATATTAACTACAGGAATCATATTTAATGAGCACATGAACCATTGCATAATTGTTAGTGAACTTTCTTGGTGCTGAAATGAATCACTCAATAGGCTATACTATATTGAAGGGGATACTATAAAGGTTTAGGAGACTCAAATATAAATCCCGATAATAAAAAATATATACCAGGCTGTAAATCCATTTTCAAATTTAAAGAGTAAATTTGAACCACGACTATAAAGATGTCACTTTTGACAGGGATGAGGTCAAATTCCTTTTGACAGGGATGAGCTCAAATTCCTTTTGACAGGGATGAGCTCAAATTCCTTTTGACAGGGATGAGCTCAAATACATTTTCACAGGGATGAGCTCAAATAAAATTTGACAGGGATGAGCTCAAATTAATTTTGACAGGGATGAGCTCAAATTTCTTTTGACAGGGATGAGGTCAAATTAATTTTTGACAGGGATGAGCTCAAATTCATTTTTGACAGGGATGAGCTCAAATTCATTTTGACAGGGATGAGCTCAAATTCATTTTGACATTCAATTAATGAATTCCACAAAAATCCCCCAGAATTGACTGAATTTAAATGGAATCATCTAGCCTAGATTAGACCATTGAAATGACAAGGTGAGGAGGAATAAAATCCCATTCCAATAACATTATGAAGAATTATACAAACCAGACAGTTATGCAGCCTACACCATTCAATAAATCCACACAATGCAAGGGTTAAGGGTGCATAGTTAACCCCCACTACCTTCATCCTCTCATGTGATTGGAGCCTGCCCAGAAAGGCAGCAGCATGACCTATGGGACTACAACTGATCAAGACGCAGTGTATTTCAAACAGAAGGAAAAGCACCATGTCACCAGAATTGAACTCAATGGAGGCTACTGCTACTGCAGATAGGATGCTATTGGAAAGTGAAGACTACCACACGCACACACACACACACACACACACACACACACACACACACACACACACACACACACACACACACACACACACACACACACACACACACACACACACACACACACACACACACACACACACACACACACACACACACACACGTAACAAGTACAGTAGGCCATTAAAGTGCTTTGCTGGGTTCTCTCTGATCTTTGGATGTTAATGAGACACTCACTGGAGGTTTGCCTGGTTTCCTGCACACAGTGCTTCTATCTCTCACCTCCTCTACACCCCCCTTTATCTGCTCTCCTCAATCGGTGGGAAAGCCAAATCACAGCACTGGAACTGTGCTGACTCCATCAGAGCGCAGTGAAAAAGCCATTGTATCACTATGCAGCTATGTAGCCGGAGTTCTTTTTTGTTTAATGTCAGATTGCTCTATAGCGAGAGAGATAGCGATAGCGTGTCAGATAGCAGATATTCGGCCTGAACTGTCGGTTGAGGGACGAAAGTCACGTAGGAATGATACCATCTGCCTTGAGACAATGACCCGAGTTAGGAAAATGATTGTCTGTATTACCTGCAAATGAAATAAATATCTATATCATTCAAAAAAATGGTATTCATTATTCATACTTTTAACAGTATTGTTATTGTTATAATTGTTATTATTATTATACAAAAAATGCAATAGTTAAGATAAAGCCAATGGATTTGTTGAAGCTGGCATAACAAGTAAGCACTAGTTGAGGCTGTGCATGGGTCTGACTAGAACAACTACACTGAGTGTACAAAACATTAAGAACACCTCATATTGTCTCAAGGCTTAAAAATCCGTCTTTAACCTGTCTCCTCCCCTTGAAGAGAGATTTAACAAGTGGCCTCAATAAGGGATCATAGCTTTCACCTGGATTCACCATGTCAGTCATGGAAAGAGCAGGTGTTCATAATGTTTTGTACACTCGGTGCATACATGTTACCTGACCCTAGATTATTGATCCCAGAGCCATGGCTCTGATTGGTCCAACTAGCTGCCAGTCATGCAGGCCAAGACTGTCATAGAGATCCCCTTACAAAAAAAATAAAAAATACAACCATGAACAAATCACGAGGAAAAAAAAATCACGTGCCATTTTTACATTAGTCACACAAGTGTGGTTTCTGGACACTTGTGAAGTTTCACAGGTTCCTTTTTCATGTGTTTTTCCCTTAAGTGAAAAGAATTTCATATGACGAGAAACACATCATCATGATGATGTGGCAAGTGATAATTTGCTTTTTGAAAGTCATGTATCTGAACTTGACATGCAAAACATTTTGGGACAGTATAAACAGTGGACTAATGAAAAAATACCTAAATATATTTTTTTGTGGATTTTTCCTTTCACAAATTGTCTCTCGCCAAAGTTTTGGTAAAAATCTGAGGAATGTGGCTGGAGAGACACTATGTTATGGATGCATGGACTGACCATCCATGATATCAGAATTATAATTTCAACCATGTTTTAGGCCATACAGTGTTTATTTACATTTATTTGGTTTACGAATATGGAGCAAATGTGGAGTTTCTTTACAAGTTCACATGTGAAAAACAATCACATGTACAAATCTAATTTGCAGTTTCATATGTGAAACAATGGAAGGAGAGCAATGGAATCCCCCTTCCAGATCAGAGGGTCACATGACACAGGACACGGGAGCATTGATTTGCTGAGGAATACTATGATTAATGCTAGACATTTCTTATCAGAATCCTCCAAGATGTTTCTTTATAATGTATTAGGAAACAGAACACAAAGGAAGGCAGTCAGATATAAAATGAAGCCATCTCTGCAGCTTCTACTTTTCTCTTCATCAGCATTTCCAACCTTGCTACAATCAGTGCTCCTATTGGTAGCAGCAAGCAATACGCACAAGTGCCAGAGTCCAGAGTGTTCGAAAACAGACATTTCCAATATTACATCAATGTCCCACAATCCACCGTACCGTACGATAATGTCATTTTGTCATTGCATACAGGTGACAAACCCTTAAGTGATCCCGCCGTGCAAATACTCAATATGCCAAAAGTATCGTCTCAGCAAAAACGTGTTGGTGCAGTATTTCCACCTCCTTATTGGATTACACTTCACTACTGAAACCTTCTGCTTCCGAGGTGTCTTTGGAAAAGGTTGATTACTATTGGATATATTCTGCCAGTCGACCGCCGAGGGCTATTATTGCTCTGGATGCAGACTACAGTCACAGAGCCTGATGGAATGATAGTGAATGGGCCGAGGTTTCATCTAAACCATGGGAAGTGATTCATGTGGACATAAAGAAATGTTAACGATCACAAACGACCTTTGTGTTGGATGGCTTTCGTCACAGACACTGACACAGTCAGGCTGGCAGCTGCTGCCCCTTGTCTCACATCCTCATCTTCAGTAGAAGTACTGAGAAGGGAGGTGGCAGTGAACAAATCTGTATTTGTCATGAAGAACCGAATGTTCATCTTTAGCACAGCAGCAAAGACACTGCTGAGTCTCTAAAGGGTCAGAAGAACCTATTAACAGACCAGGTTATCACTCTGTTAACAGACCAGGTTATCACTCTATTAACAGACCAGGTTATCACTCTATTAACAGACCGGGTTATCACTCTGTTAACAGACCTGGTTATCACTCTGTTACCTGGTTATCACTCTGTTAACAGACCAGGTTATCACTCTGTTAACAGACCTGGCTATCACTCTGTTAACAGACCTAGTTATCACTCTGTTACCTGGTTATCACTCTGTTAACAGACCTAGTTATCACTCTGTTAACATACCTAGTTATCACTCTGTTAACAGACCAGGTTATCACTCTGTTAACAGACCTGGTTATCACTCTATTAACAGACCAGGTTATCACTCTGTTAACAGACCTGGTTATCACTATGTTACCTGGTTATCACTCTGTTAACAGACCAGGTTATCACTCTGTTAACAGGCCTGGCTATCACTCTGTTAACAGACCTAGTTATCACTCTGTTACCTGGTTATCACTCTGTTAACAGACCTAGTTATCACTCTGTTAACATACCTAGTTATCACTCTGTTAACAGACCAGGTTATCACTCTGTTAACAGACCTGGTTATCACTCTATTAACAGACCAGGTTATCACTCTGTTAACAGACCTGGTTATCACTATGTTACCTGGTTATCACTCTGTTAACAGACCAGGTTATCACTCTGTTAACAGACCTGGCTATCACTCTGTTAACAGACCTAGTTATCACTCTGTTACCTGGTTATCACTCTGTTAACAGACCTAGTTATCACTCTGTTAACAGACCCAGTTATCACTCTGTTAACAGACCTGGTTATCACTCTGTTAACAGTCCAGGTTATCACTCTGTTAACATATCTGGTTATCACTCTGTTACCTGGTTATCACTCTGTTAACAGACCAGGTTATCACTCTGTTAACAGACCTGGTTATCACTCCATTAACAGACCGGGTTATCACTCTGTTAACAGACCAGGTTATCACTCTGTTAACAGACCAGGTTATCACTCTGTTAACAGACCAGGTTATCACTCTGCTAACAGACCAGGTTATCACTCTGTTAACAGACCTAGTTATCACTCTGTTAACAGACCTAGTTATCACTCTGTTAACAGACCTAGTTATCACTCTGTTACCTGGTTATCACTCTGTTAACAGACCTAGTTATCACTCTGTTAACAGACCTAGTTATCACTCTGTTAACAGACCTGGTTATCACTCTGTTACCTGGTTATCACTCTGTTACCTGGTTATCACTCTGTTAACAGACCAGGTTATCACTCTGTTAACAGACCTGGTAATCACTCTGTTAACAGACCTAGTTATCACTCTGTTAACAGACCAGGTTATCACTCTGCTAACAGACCAGGTTATCACTCTGCTAACAGACCAGGTTATCACTCTGTTAACAGATCTGGTTATCACTCTGTTAACATACCTGGTTATCACTCTGTTACCTGGTTATCACTCTGTTAACAGACCAGGTTATCACTTTGTTAACAGACCAGGGTATCACTCTGTTAACTGACCTGGTTATCACTCTGTCAACAGACCAGGTTATCACTCTGTTACCTGGTTATCACCCTGTTAACAGGCCTGGTTATCACTCTGTTAACAGAACAGGTTATCACTCTGTTAACAGATCTGGTTATCACTTTGTTAACAGACCAGGGTATCACTCTGTTAACAGACCTGGTTATCACTCTGTTAATAGACCAGATTATCATTCTGTTACCTGGTTATTACTCTGTTAACTGACCTGGTTATCACTCTGTCAACAGACCAGGTTATCACTCTGTTAATAGACCAGATTATCACTCTGTTACCTGGTTATCACCCTGTTAACAGGCCTGGTTATCACTCTGTTAACAGACCAGGTTATCACTCTGTTAACAGATCTGGTTATCACTCTGTTAATAGACCAGATTATCATTCTGTTACCTGGTTATTACTCTGTTAACTGACCTGGTTATCACTCTGTTAACAGATCTGGTTATCACTCTGTTAATAGACCAGATTATCATTCTGTTACCTGGTTATTACTCTGTTAACTGACCTGGTTATCACTCTGTGAACAGACCAGGTTATCACTCTGTTAACAGACCAATCAATCAATCAATCAAATGTATTTATAAAGCCCTTTTTTTACATCCGTAGATGTCACTAAGGGCTATACAGAAGCCCAGCCTAAAACCCCAAACAGCAAGCAATGTAGATGCACAAAGACATTGTTCATCTGAATTTCGCCACATGAAACCAAATCTCATCGGGATGCAGTTGTATACATTTCACATCTGTATTACTCTGGATTATTGACGCTAGTGAAGAAACCTCTTTTTTCCTTTTAAAGGTAGGAATTGAACAAGTAACTCTGCTGTAGTTACAGCATACTATGCACCACGTGTGCCATCAGACCATCCGAAGGACATGACCAGGTTGAAGGGACAGAGAACAGCAATAGCCAAGGTTGGAGACCTAAAGGGCACAAGGCACTAATTGTGGCAATTTCTGTTTAGTGTGATACAGAAAAATAAGAGACTGCTTTCCTGTAATACTGACTTTCAATGTGGGGCTGGTGGCAGCAATATATATATTTTACGGTGAAGCTGGAGGTAGAATATTCAGTACATAGCACATTGAGGCATAGGAGTTACCCAGGACATTTTCTTTTAACTCCCCATTTTGAAATCTTTCTGTAGCTGACCTCCAGTCAGCCGCTGGTGTGTATATTGTCAAATGGCATTAATCATAGTCAAGAAAACACATGTCTAAACAGATCAACCTCCTGTACTACAACACATTCATTATATTGTGTAACATCGGAGAAAAATAAAACCAACAGACCAGGTTATCACTCTGTCAGCCTATGCACAGTTATAACCCTACACACTGATATATCGCATGTCATTTTGAATGATCAAATTACACATTTCCAGACAATTTTGATTGTAAATGCAACATGTACTATTATGATAATGCTAGTAGCTATACTGCCCTACAAAGGCAAAATGCCATAACTACCAATTTTCTTTTACTTCAAAGTAATTTTCTGTCTAGACAGACAGCAATTTCTGATACTACATTATTATATTATGATCGATTGGCTTGTTCTTGTGTCAGGAAACTAAATACCACATTAATCAGATAAATTACCTGGCCAGTACAACAGATCAAAGATTCTAGACCAAACGTGTGGCTACTGAGGTTTGCCTTTTATAGGGGAGTATGGAGCACTGAGATATCCCAGTCATGAGAAACGCTATACTGTCTGTCCCGAATACCACCGAAGGTGGCTCCCCTTCCTGTTCGGGCGGTGCTCGGCGGTCGTCGTCGCCGGTCTACTAGCTGCCACCGATCCCTTTTTCCTTTTCGTTTGTTGTTGTCTAATTGTTTTCACCTGTTCCTTGTTGGGGTTTTGGGATGGGTGTTATTTAAGTTGGTTTAGCCAGCAGGTGTTTGTGCGGGCTTGTGGTTATTCTACGTTAGTGGTGTTTATTGACTTTTGGGTTTTCCTGTCTGGTATTTTTGTAACAGTGGTTTTGGGTTTGTTGCGCCTGTGTTTTGGGCTTCACCCATGTTTGTACCTGTTACTGTGCTTGAGGACATTAAAGCGTTTTTTCCCGTCTACCTCTGCGTCTGACTCCACACCCATCACTCTCCCGACGTTACACTGTCCCACCTACAATGTATTTTTAATCATCATGTTCTGTCTATGATTCTACACTGAGATGTTGGATGTGCCTTACAGTGAAATTGCATAGACATACTGTTTCTGACCTCTGTGGTAGCATGCATCCCAATGCATTACTATCATAAAGTTCTGTCTGTGTGTCTATGCTGAGTAGATGTTGATGATGAGACTTAGAGTAAAACGACACAGACACACACAGTTCTCTGACCTCTATATGGTAGCAGTGAAGGACCCAAACAGCTGTAAACAACACTGTAATCAGTGTCCCATCTGTTTCCCTGTCCCACTTGGTGTGGATGCATTTCTTTTACCCGCTGCCAAGTCACTGCCTCAGGACATCTAGCCCAGAGAAAAAAGCTCATTTACCAAGTAGGAAAGAAGCAAAGTTCTAGTTCGTGTGTGTGTGTGTGTGTGTGTATGTGTGTGTGTGTATGTGTGTGTGTTTGTGTTTGTGTGTATGTGTGCGTGTGTGTGTGTGTGCCACTTGGCTGTGAAACTTGGTAATGGCAGAGTTGAGTTAAGTTATAAAGATGGGTCACGATAAGAATTAGCTTTGGTATGCTATATTATGACACTAAAATGGTATAATGTAATGCAAAGGTTGTATAGATAATGACATGCCTGTTCAGGGAAAAAGTTTTAAAAAACCACTGCACATAAATACTGGAAAAGCATCAAGACAATACAATATCATAAGATGTTAATACCAAACCGAAAATACCCCATACTATGACAAACACAAGCTGTGTTAACATGGCCTTTCATTCCCATCCTGTCCAGTACTGGGGCAACACTTGGCTGCATTTAGACCGTTAGCCCAATTCTGATCTTTCTTTTGACCAATCAGATCTGCTCTGAAAAGTATCTAATGTGATTGGTTAAAAAACCAATTAGTGGAAAAAGATCAGAATTGGGCTGCCTGTGTGAACGCAGCAATAAAGAGATCACTGGTAGGCTGGGGAGATAAAACCCCTCCAAGTATAAGGAGACGGGGCCTCTAGGGGCTGAGACAACAGTGTAACGGGCTGGAATCCACAGAGGGGTGGAGCATTACCACAGCCTTAGCATCTCTACCATATTAGCATCACTCACTCACTATACTGTACCAGTGTCAATGCATTAGCGTAGTACATCAGCGTAGCATCATTATAAGTGTACATGACATCAATAGCATTAAACCTTCTCAACACAAATTCCCTAAAGAGTTTGAACGTTGTTGTGTAGATTCAGACATTTTTAATTAACAACCCCATCCCAAGGTCAAAGGTCAGTGTATTATGCCCTGTCTCCCTGTTGTAATAATTGTCTTCCTCTCTCTTAACTAGAGTAAACACATCCAATCAGCTCTTATGGGGGAAGGAGGGAGGTAAACTTTGTATTCTGCATGCATAATCAATGTTGTAATATGCCTGGGACTCAGCACTGGAACACTGTGCATTCTGTTATTTGAGCAGGGGTCAGAGCTGCTTGTATTCCTGTGGGTGGGATTGGGGGATTGCAGGAGATTTGAACGGGGCATTAGCCTTACACAAGGGCCCTCCCAGCCCAGACGTTCTCCTGTCTGTTGTCCCTCCCCACCGTCATCTACTTTATCAGTGCGCCAGTGTAATATACATCATTCAAACAACCAGAGAATGTCTTTGGGCTCCGAACCACCTGCTGGCTTTTATTAGCTAATTAATGGTGATTTATCGGAGTAACTCATTGGAGTGGGAGCCGCCGCTACGCCTTCAGGACGACTGCAGAAATCTGTATGAAACCTGACGGTAATTATGCTTATTTGATGGGCAGTCTGCTAAAACAAAAAGTTCTGTCTTCTGTGCCCCACAGCGATGGAATTTCTGCTCTTGCCGAGAACGACCTTGTGCGGTTTACTCTGTCTCATTAGCACCTCCCACGTGGATTCATTTTCCTACCTAAATTTGAGTCAAATAAATACATCTCACATTCGAAATGCATGTCTTTTTTTTGCCTGTTGGATGGAAATGTGTCCTTGGGACAAGAAGGTTTTTAATATCGTCATAATACAAGCACACAATATTAATCAGCGATTGGATTTCAAATCGGCCCTCGATTAGCAATCCAAGACACCCACATGGTTCCCTGTCAGGGATTCGGCTTCTGACGGCAATCAGATCTTGTGTTTTATGATCGCCTGATCACTTGTCATCATGGTTTACAGAGCCTTCAGGGTTTGTTCTGACATATATATGATATATACACACACCTTTAGGGTTTGTTCTGACATATATATGATATATACACACACCTTTAGGGTTTGTTCTGACATATATATGATATATACACACACCTTTAGGGTTTGTTCTGACATATATATGATATATAAACACACCTTTAGGGTTTGTTCTGACATATATATGATATATACACACACCTTTAGGGTTTGTTCTGACATATATATGATATATACACTTGTCACATCTAAATACCGTTCATAACGATAAGCACGGGACACCAATCACTTTACCACATCTGGATACTAAAACAGTGTGTTTAAGTCGTAATAGTGGGAGCCATCTTTAAAGTATAAGGTCAATGATGATGTAAGAATTCCTCACTGCCTCAGACACGTAGAGGTTAATAATCATAAAGATCCAATGTGCAGGTACAGATTGAGAAATATGTGTATTTGGGTGGAGGACAAATCATCCGTATGAACAAATTGCCAATGAGAAAACCACTGTGGCTCTTACTACAGAATCAAATGTATTTCAGTGAAGAAACCGTCCACTCTACGCTTCGCGCCACACTTTTGGCTTTGTATTCGCCGAGAGATCAAACTGTGCTAACGTGATAATAACGGCCAACCCAGACACTTCATCTAGACGTCCTTCTTTTCCCCTCAGAAAGCAGCGATGCTCTGAGACACGTTGGTGAAGCAAAGAACTTGTACCACTGTGCATATTCTGTTCAAACAAGCTACCTCCACAAGTCCCTTTGTTGTCTCTGAGAAGGCTGACATATCATCTGTAGAGATGTGTTCCTATAAGATCTACCCCCACAAGTTTACCAGCTACATTCCTTTTTATTGTAGCCAGGAGAGCCAGGTCCTGACGATGAGATTGGATTAGGCCTGAAGGGCTTGCACCCTAACCATGTCCCATGGCATCACATTCACAGCATATTGAACCACTAAGGGCCAAATCCTGACTGAAGATCTCTGTGCTTAGCTAGGATTCTCACGCAAATCCTGCATTGCTGTCAATGGGAGATTTGCGCCCAAACAATTCAATCCAAGCATGTCTGATGTCAAGTTCAACCCTAAATCTGAAAAGTAGTTGTTTTGTTGGGATGAATGGATGGATTGACCCATTTAAAGGCCAACGTTGCTTTGACGTTATTCAGACCAGGTGCTACACTGACTACACCACTGATATGACTGAATATAATTACTGTGTTGACAATAGCAACACATCTCAGTCAATACATGAAAATGAGTCAAATTGGCTTAATCCAGCACAGGTCCAACAGAGTTAGCTTTTCACGGTATTAGAAAGTGCCGTTTATGTTTTTGAGATAAGCATTTGGACATGATCTGCGTATGGTAGAATTAACCTGCTGATCCATCTCAAAACATTTGCGACGAGTGCCTGTCAAATCTATAAAGAGCCAGGATGTAAACGATCAAAGCTGGCCTCTTGATGTTTTCCTACCCTCTGCATGCGTATCCTTGGGGAAATTGAATTGCTTTTTCCCCTCCTTCACCCGACTACAGGTTAAGTCCCTAAAGGCCTCGTGGGGAACTCAGGAAATACCATGTCAAGTTACCTGGCACATCTCAAATTAGAATGTAGTCAAAAATATTAAAAAACCTGGGTTAAGCTATGACTGAGTGATATGCGGAGATAAGTGCCACCTTCCGTGATCTTTTCATCACAATTCAAATAAAATGCAAGAAGAAACAGCAGCCATATCTCAGTGTTGTGTGAAGATGCCTCCAGCGATGCGCTCCTTTAACGGAGGTCTTTCCTCACAAGGTGCCTCAGCTCTCTAGTTTACACAACCGGAGCTCTGTTTACTCTGAGGGGAATTTAACCCGCTTTAATGTTAAAGGCTTAAAGACATCCTGTCTGACTGTGTTCTCCAGTCTACGATGTACACGAGAGCAACCATATCATCTTATACCTGTCATGCTGAGAGAGTTTGGATTATGTCGCAGTTTACATCAAAACACATGACATCATCAAAACACACCAGTCAGGCTTTTATTTTGATTTTATAAAGGACATCACTTGACTGAATGGCTCTTACTGGTATTGAAATGTAGCTAAGATGCCAGCGCAGATCCCCACATCAAAGGTATCTTATCTATGTCCATATGATTCCACAGAGGACCCTGAGAGGTCACTGTGTGCGTGTGTGCGTGTGCGTGCGTGCGTGTGCGTGTGTCTGTGTGTGTGTGTGTGTGCATGCGTGCATGCGTGTGTGTGTGTGTGCGTGCGTGCGTGCGTGCGTGTGTGTGTGTGTGCGTGCGTGCGTGTACACACAATGGCGCTCTGGCAGGGAAGTGGTTCCTAGCGAGTCCCTCTAGGGAGAAAACCCAGAGTAAACATCACAGTATTCATAGGCTAACCTCAGCAATTGTACCAAATGGAAAAAGGTGAAACCCTCACACATATACGGGCACATACACCAAACATGCACACACAGACACACATACACGGTGTACTCAGCACAGACACACATACACGGTGTACTCAGCACAGACACACATACACAGTGTACTCAGCACAGACACACATACACGATGTACTCAGCACAGACACACATACACGATGTACTCAGCACAGACACACATACACGATGTACTCAGCACAGACACACATACACGATGTACTCAGCACAGACACACATACACGGTGTACTCAGCACAGACACACATACACGGTGTACTCAGCACAGACACACATACACGGTGTACTCAGCACAGACACACATACACAGTGTACTCAGCACAGACACACATACACATGTACTCAGCACAGACACACATACACAGTGTACTCAGCACAGACACACATACACAGTGTACTCAGCACAGACACACATACACAATGTACTCAGCACAGACACACATACACAGTGTACTCAGCACAGACACACATACACAGTGTACTCAGCACAGACACACATACACAGTGTACTCAGCACAGACACACATACACAGTGTACTCAGCACATACACACATACACAGTGTACTCAGCACAGACACACATACACAGTGTACTCAGCACATACACACATACACAGTGTACTCAGCACAGACACACATACACAGTGTACTCAGCACAGACACAGAAACAGAAGCAGATGCGCAAGCACACACACACACACACACACACACACACACACACACACACACACACACACACACACACACACACACACACACACACACACACACACACACACACAAAATAATGAATTTGATGGAAGAATAGAAATAAGAGAGGAGAGAGTTGTTCTCAGAGAAAGGCAGTTATCATTCCAGTCCTCCATCCCCACGTTGAATGCTCCAGGGATCGCTGTGAAAGGAATAGGAGCAATAAGTTCACTTTGGCTGAATTAATGCTGTAATTCTTTATCAGGGAGAGCCTGAGCATTACCTTGGACTGGGTTTTTATTCAGAATGGTTGCAAGCCCTGGCTAGTTTTTTCTCTCTTTTTTTTTAATGAAGGCCTTAATTTGTTAGCCCGCTGTAAATTATTCATCTCTTTTATATTCCAGTAGTTATTACACATCATAACTGTGTATCTATGGGGTGAGATTTAATAGCATCTGCTGGACCTTAGGAAAGGAGCTGGCTTAAAAAAAAGGCTATTAAATATTGATAATTCGCTAAATATTTGCCTTGGCACCTTATACAGTGCTAATTGGCCAGGGAGCAGCTGCTGTGGTCACTAAAAGGTGTTCCTCACAGAAAGACTGTGACAGGAGGAGAACATTCAATTAAGAGGGGGTTGAGATATACACGGTTACTACCTGGTATAGTCAGTTAGCTTAAGACACTGAGACAATGCTATTTTCAACACGGTGAGAAATATGATGAATTACTCTTATTAAGTATATAATAAAGCTTTCTTATGATATAAAACATCAGCTTTATCAATGCCAGCTTTGCTGTCCATTACATATTCTCTGGAGTACTGTGAGCTTGAGTAGTCTATGACTGAAAGCCAGGAGCAGGAATTGATAAGCTAGGTGTACATACACTTTGTCCACCTCGCTGCAAGGAGAGGACAGCTGAGAGGAGAGGACAGCCGAGAGGAGAGGATAGCTGAGCAGCTGAGAGGAGAGGACAGCTGAGAGGCTAGGACTGAGAGGAGTGGACACCTGAGAGGAGAGACAGCTGAGAGGAGAGGACAGCTGAGAGGAGAGAGGACAGCTGAGAGGAGAGGACAGCTGAGAGGAGAGGACAGCTGAGAGGAGAGAGAACAGCTGAGGAGGAGCTGAGAGGACAGCTGAGAGGAGAGAGGACAGCTGAGAGAGAGGACAGCTGAGAGGAGAGAGGACAGCTGAGAGGAGAGAGGACAGCTGAGAGGAGAGAGGACAGCTGAGAGGAGAGAGACAGCTGAGAGGAGAGAGGACAGCTGAGAGGAGAGAGGACACCTGAGAGGAGAGAGAACAGCTGAGGGGAGAGAGGACAGCTGAGAGGAGTGAGGACAGCTGAGAGGAGAGAAGACAGCTGAGAGGAGAGAGGACTGCTGAGGGGAGAGAGGACAGCTGAGAGGGGAGAGGACACCTGAGAGGAGAGAGGACACCTGAGAGGAGAGAGGACAGCTGAGAGGAGAGAGGACACCTGAGAGGAGAGAGAACAGCTGAGGGGAGAGAGGACAGCTGAGAGGGGAGAGGACACCTGAGAGGAGAGAGGACAGCTGAGAGGAGAGAGGACAGCTGAGAGGAGAGAGGAGGAGAGAAAATGGCACTGTGAGTAAATGTCAAACGAGGTGACAAGTTAACTCACTGGAGAGGCAGTAACCCTTGATGTGGTACCCTCCCTGTGTGTGTGTGTGTGTGTGTGTGTGTGTGTGTGTGTGTGTGTGTGTGTGTGTGTGTGTGTGTGTGTGTGTGTCTGAGTCAGCCCCATCAGTCAGTCAGTCATTCAGACTGAACCATCTGCCAGCCAGCCCGCCCCGCCTGCTTGGTTACACCCCTCTGTCACACCCCCACTTCCTCCACCTCGGGCCACCAGCCACCAGCCAAGGGGAGCATCACTCCCTCCCTGCCCCAGGGCAAGAGTGCTTATGAGGACCACTGTGACGAGGTAAGTGGGTAGGCGACCGCTACACCGAGGATAGGGATGTATTGTGGTACATTTTCACTATCAACCACCTCCCTTATAAAGAATCATGTGGTTGTAGAGAGGAATAGGTCACATCTTATTATGTAATCACAGTAAGTCTACACATGAATACACACAACTGAAGCCTATCAGCAAAATGTTAAAATCTTACACCCTGTTCATTCAGTTTTTGATCTAGTTTATAATTCCCTAACAACTCATATTACTGTATATCAGTACACTCTTAGATAAAAGGTGCTACAAAGGAGAACCCTTCGAAGAACCCTTTTTGGTTCCAGGTAGAACCCTTTTGGTCCAGTTCGAAGAACCCTTTTTGGTTCCAGGTAGAACCCTTTTGGTTCCAGATAGAATAACTCTTTTGGGTTCCATGTAGAACCCTTTCCACACATGGAACTCAAAAGGGTTCTACCTGGATCCAAAAAGGGTTCTCCTATGGGGACAGCCGAATCAGTGTAGTTTGTTTAAATAGGTAACAATCTGTGTGGTCCTAGTGTTGCTACCAAATTCAATTAGTAGCAGTGTTGCATTGCAATCTATTCATTAGAGCGCAAACAGAGGCAGCCAGTGGGAGTGTATTGATTGGAGTGTGTCATGTGCGAAAGCGAGAAAGAGAGAGAGAGAGAGTGAGAGAGAGACAGAGAGAGAGAGAAACAGAGAGAGAGAGAGTGAGAGAGAGACAGAGAGAGAGAGAAACAGAGAGAGAGAGAGAGAGAGAGAGAGAGAGAGAGAGAGAGAGAGAGAGAGAGAGAGAGAGAGAGAGAGAGAGAGAGAGAGAGAGAGAGAGAGAGAGAGAGAGAGAGAGAGAGGGGGCAGGAAGGAGGGAGGGGTGGCCACTGTTTTCTGCTTAATGGACTGAAATAAAAGAGGTGGGAATGCCTTTTATTAGAGAACAGTGGCAGGGTAGCTCAGTTTCCCTCCTACTACTAACCCATGGAAAGAAACACACAATGCAGACACACACAGAGATGGATAGAAGACGAGAAGGGGTGAGCAGAAAAAAGGAGGGATAAATTAAAGGAGAGCACTGTGCTCCCGGGGTCTGCTGGGTAGTCTCTTGCTCCTCAGCAATGAGTTGCAACTGTCAGTTGATTTTATCTCTGGCTTTTCATCATGCCACTGAACCCGGTTGGAGGAAGCCACCTGAGAGGCTCAAGAATTTGTTTGCTACAAGTCATTAGTCAAAGACCTGCTGTGATGTTCAGGGCACTGCTGGCTTCAGACAAAGTGTGCATTAACCCTCTTTCGTCTGATTGGCATGTGCAGCAGCCGGCTTTGAGGATGGGGATAAGCAGATGCATAGTATAGGATACGGAGCAGGTCATGGAAATGCTAAGACAGTCTACATTCCAGGTACAGAAACAATACTATTTGACTAACAGTGTAAGGCGAGTGTCCATATTGGTACCATTTTTTGGAAGGTGGTTGACATTTCCTACAGGTTTGCCCAGTGCAAAATCTTTCATGGCCCAATAATGGTTGGCAAAATACTGTATTGCTTTCGGTCAGTATTTGACAGGCAGAGAGGACCAGAAAGATGGGTATTGGACATTCCACTCAACCACACACTTCAAATGGACATGACAGATAACATCAATGACACGCGGCAGACAGCAACAGAGTAAGTGGAGCAGTGAAACGTTACTCTTACAGAATGAGTACAAAGATGGTAACACAAACTGGAACTCAAGATTCTAAAGGGCCCATGTTGTCTAGCGGTGTGTGTTCTGTCGCATAGTGGTCACATAGACCCCACAGTACCCTCTCTCCCAGTCTGTAAAAGGACGTTTCTGAGACCTGGAGGTAGCTAGAAATAATGACACCCTAATCATCCTTAGAGTAAACATAGTTCAGCTAATAAGACAAACTAAAAAAAGACCCTTAAAGTTAGTTTTAGTAATCAAAAGCAAACAAATGTGGGGGAATTGCCTGACCTATGACAGGGTGCTGATGAGATGCTCCACCAGAATCTCTGCTTAGCGCCCATCCCTCCCTGGTTAATAGATTCAGCCTCACAAATGGAGGACAAGAACCACTGGCCCTGGCACCAGAAAGGTAATAACTCTATCAAACTCACGTCTCAGTGTTGACACACCGCCAGGTAAACAGACTGACATGATCCAGAATATCACATTTCACCCCCCCCCCCCCCGCTCTCTCTCTCATTTCTCTCTCTCTGTCTCTCTCTCTGTCTCTCTCTCTTTGTCTCTCTCTTTGTCTGTCTCTCTCCGTCTCCCTCTTTGTCTCTCTCTATCCGTCTCTCTCTCTCTCTCTCTCTCTCTCTCTCTCTCTCTCTCTCTCTCTCTCTCTCTCTCTCAGTCTCTCTCTCTCTCTCTCTCTGTCTCTCTCTCTCTCTCTCTCTCCGTCTCTCTCTCTCTCTCCGTTGCTCTCTCTCTTCTCTCCTTTACCCATTTAATCCCAAGAATCCTCAGCCCACTCCAGGTTATACCACTGTTTTGTTAGCTGAGTAATCAAACAGCATCTCCAAAGGTAACCCCTTATTCACTCAAGGGCTTTGGCATAACAAAAACATCCACTTACACCCGGACCACCCCTGTTGCGCAATACAAACACACACACCACTGGCTAGTGCCATTGACGGAGAGTGGGGTGATGAGTGGACTGGAGATGGGTGGCAGCGGTGTGACAAACCCAACACAAAATCCATACTTAATGCTAGATTTCCACTTGGATTCCCTCTCAACCCAGGTCAATATGAGAAAAGGCTAAAGAGAGGCTGCTACTTGGAGAGTGAGCTGCACTTTTCCTGATCGCTTTGGATCATGGGAGATGAGTCTCCACCTGTGATGCGGTGGCCGAGGCCTGACAGATAGATAGCCGACGCTGATGGTCATAGCACAGAGCAGAGTGGAACGGTCACACACACACACACACACACAAACACAGACGGGGCCGGACATGTCGATACACACAGCAGCCCGTTGGCACGGAAACAGAGTGGAAAGGACATGTTCAGTGATCCAAGTGGAGACTGGAAGTCAGAAGTCATTGGTCACGGAACATATTAGTGATGCTCACTTCTTAATGGCCATGGCCAGGCCTCCTCTGTCCTGTCTTACTACTGGCAGAGACAGAGGGACCTACTAAAGACCCTGTTGACATTCCATCATTCCATATTCAAACATTATCTTAATATCCA
Source organism: Oncorhynchus nerka (assembly GCF_034236695.1). Classification (NCBI taxonomy): domain Eukaryota; kingdom Metazoa; phylum Chordata; class Actinopteri; order Salmoniformes; family Salmonidae; genus Oncorhynchus; species Oncorhynchus nerka. The sequence goes on along the minus strand of NC_088413.1, from coordinate 26,466,371 downwards.
TAATATCATAACTTTAATATCCACATATACTAATATATTTACTGGATCCTGGGATTTGGATGAATGGAGTGGATATCCTGCTATCTTGCATGTATGTACATTTCTCTGCTAGGATGGCAGGGCAGACTGAATATTTGTGTTTCCAGGTGTCTCTGATATATTTCCATCTGGAGGGAAAGACTGCACGGATAACGCCTCCTCTCCCCTGACAACTGTCCAATTACGTATATCACACTTGGCCTACTGTTTGCACTAGAATTAATCAATACAGGACGTGGTTGAGTGAACACATTTTGGTTGAACCAAATGCATGAAAACTTAATCATTCGCTCAGGGTGGAGGCAAAGCAAATAGGGAATGCATTGCATTGCGGAGGCAAAGATTTATCTTTCGGGGGAGGCGGTGTGTGTGTGTGTGTTTGTGTGTGGCTCATCGTTGATTGTGGCTCCCAAGTTTGAGGGGGGGGGGGGGGGGGCTCCCCCTTTCCTCTCCTGACGCGGCAAATGGAATGGGTGACAGGTGGAAGTGGCGATGGGGAAACGCGTGCGAGGCTGTCCTCCGTTTCATGAATTAATGTAAACACAGCCCCATGCAATTACTACAGCGCTGGTCATTTTTGGGGGGTGATGCTCCCGTGGTTAGACCCTGCAGGTCCAATCTAATGAAAACGCCCTGGTTACTGGGGCGTTTAATTGTATATACGGTAAAGCTAAGTGTGGAGGAGGAACGCGAGGCGAGAGGCGGGTTGTGGATGAAAGCATAGCAGCAAGGCCTACAAGTGGAAAATTTGATTCAGTTTAAACATATCATTTGGTTTATTGATCCGATGCAGAGGGGGGACTGTTACCAAGAACACAAGCGAAGCAGATGGATTCATTTGAAAATGAGAAACCCTGTTATAAAGCAAAGGATGAAACGATTGAAATTAATATAATGGTGTGATAATTCCTGAAAATAATGCTGTGAGGTTCAGTAGTGGCAGTATAGGGTCCCACTTTATTTAGATAGTCCCATATAGATCCTCTACAGAGTCACTCTGTCAACAAACTATCTGCTGATAAGCAACTGCTTACCAGTTAGGGTTAGGATAAGAGTTAAGGTTAGGGTAAGGGTTAGGATAAGAGTTAAGGTTAGGGTAAGGGTTAGGGTTAGGGTTAGGGTAAGGGTTAAGGTTAGGGTTAGGGTTAGGCTAAGGTTTAGGGTTAGGGTTAAGTTTAGGGTAATGATAAGGGTTAAGGTTAGGGTTAGGGCTAGGGTTAAGTTTAGGGTAATGATAAGGGTTAAGTTTAGGGTTAGGATAAGGGTTAAGGTTAGGGTTAGTAGATAGTTAGTGTAAATGTTACTAATAGTCTGTAGAGCGTCTACAGATAGACCATCCAAATAAATTGTTACCTAATATTTCCATTGCTGTGTTGAGATCAACAGCCCGCTTCGATGATCTCATTGACTCAATCTGATCTCTCAGTCACTGAGACTTGAGTTGGAATTTAATCAAACCCACAATACAGAAATATCATATTTCAATGTAATGTTACGTCTAAGGACCAAGGATGGTCGCAATACAACAAGTGGGGGGTGGTGAGAACCAAGAACTGAGATATTCATAACCTATGCATATCTCTTTGGTATTTACAGATGGAATCATCCCCAGCACTCCAATGAGGTGAGAGGGGGGAGGATGTGATGTGATCTGCCATATAGTAATACATTTTCTATTATCAAAGTCAATCAATAATTCATGGGTCACAATAACTGAGTTAGCTGTCAGTGAGAGAGCAGGCAGGCAGACCTGAGATCAGATTCTAATTCAGAAAAGCTTTATTGTCCCAGCATTGGGCAGCCCTGAGATCTCTAGTCTCCTCCTGAACAGTGTAGGTGTATTCCTCACACACAGATAGGAGGAGGGACATCAGAGAAATACACCTACAGTATGAGCCACCACACACACACACACACACACACACACAGCCACTTTAGGAACACACAAGCTTTAGGAAAACAAGGAGGTCTCATAGTCATTATCAGGCTGACATTCAGAAGCTGCTGTTTATTGTTCAGGCATTCCTCTGTGAGGTGATAATCTCTCTCTCTCTCCCCCTCTCTCTCTCTCCCTGCCTTCCTCTTTCTCTCGTTATCGCTCACTCCCTTACCTCTCTATTCCTCTCCCTCTCTCTCCCTCCTCCAGGTCCCTGAGTGCCATTCACACAATCACTTAGGAGCATTAATCAAGCGTTGCCTAATGCCTCCTGACAGGGTAACTAGCGCAGTAATGGGACGCTGTCCCAAACCCTGTCCCTGCTCTGCTCTACCCGCACGCATCTGTTAATGCTAACACTAGCAGCAGCCGGTACTGCTATAGCCTGAATGTAGCTAGCTATAATGCTAACGCTAGCAGCAGCCTGTACTGGTATAGCCTGCCTGTAGCTAGCTCTAATGCTACTCCTAACAGCAGCAACCGGTACTGCTATAGCCTGCCTGTAGCTAGCTATAATGCTTCCGCTAATGGCAGCAGGGGAGACCGAGACACTCTCCAATAAAGCACTTAGAGGCCCTGGCTGAGATGTTATGAGACGTTGCCATATGGTGCATGAAGAAAGCTTTTTGATAGTATGCTAATCTGAGGGCATTACCACCGGGATGATTTACAATGCGCCTGACTGAACAGCGCATTGCCCTATAGAGGAGGAAACTGACACCACAGCTTGCTGTGCCTAATAAGACACAGGGCCATATTGGTGATGAGAGGGGTGGCAGGAGGGACGTGTTTTTGATTTGTATCATGCGAAGGCATTTGGCTTCATTAAGATGCTTAGATTAACTTGAAAGGCGTAAAGGATATAAGGACAGATTGAGGTTTTACATCCTAGATACAGTGTAAAAGATGCCTGACGCACAATTGGAAGTGCTTTGACTTTCTATGAAAAGCTGTTGAGATATTGATATACCAATACTGCCTTTTTTGTTGAGACCATGAAGGGCAGTTTAGTAATATAGTCCCATTTACCTGTTCTTTCAACCAGTTGCTTTTATCATGACTTTAAAGTGTGTTCGTTGTTTGCAGGTTAGGGAGAAGTCTCATATAATATCAAGTAAAGACAGGGTACTTAAATATGTGAAATAGTTTAAGTATTAAAATGACGTGCTTTCAACAGAATAAATCAAATCAAATGATAATGAGAGGCCCAAGAAGTGAGAGACTAGCTAACATAAATACAATCCATAAATACACCTGTTGTAACATTTATTGTTAATCTATCGATCCAGAGTTTTTGACAGGATTACCTTTTAAATCTGTAATGCAAGCAGCATTAACACTTAATTTCTGTTGAATCCACAAGAATCCAAAAGAAAGAAAAGTTTGGAATAAATAGGGGCCTATCACCACTAGAGATTAAAATCTTTGGAAACTTTTTGTTCATCATTACTGCCTTTGCTTTACTGTTTAGCTGGCCTTTGGCCAACACTGATCATAACATTATAATGCTGAGGATCTATACGAAGATGAATCAAATCAAATGATTCTGGCAAATCAGCAAGTCATTTATCACGTGACAACTTGACTAGCAAGGAGGATCAGGATGTTTTCCAGTGGCGATCCACTACTAGTTTTACCGCCTGTTTTTACTACTATTTTTACCGACTGTTTCTACTACTAGTTTTCCCACCTGTTTCCACTGCTAGTTTTACCACCTGTTTCTACTACTAGTTTTACCGACTGTTTCTACTACTAGTTTTCCCACCTGTTTCCACTGCTAGTTTTACCACCTGTTTCTACTACTAGTTTTACCGCCTGTTTCCACTGCTAGTTTTCCCACCTGTCTCCACTGCTAGTTTTACCACCTGTTTCCACTACTAGTTTACCGCCTGTTTCTGCTACTAGTTTTACCGCCTGTTTCCACTGCTAGTTTTACCGCCTGTTACCGACTGTTTCCACTACTAGTGTTTACCGCCTGTTTCTACTACTAGCTTTCCCACCTGTTTCCACTGCTAGTTTTACCACCTGTTTCTACTACTAGTTTACCGCCTGTTTCCACTGCTAGTTTTCCCACCTGTTTCCACTGCTAGTTTTACCACCTGTTTCTACTACTAGTTTACCGCCTGTTTCCACTGCTAGTTTTACCACCTGTTTCTACTACTAGTTTTACCGCCTGTTTCCACTGCTAGTTTTACCGACTGTTTCCACTACTAGTGTTTACCACCTGTTTCCACTACTAGTGTTTACCACTTGTTTCCACTACCAGTGTTTTCCGCCTGTTTCCACTACTAGTGCTTACCGTCTGTTTCCACTACCAGTGTTTACTACCTGTTTCCACTACTAGTGTTTAATGCCTGTTTCCACTACTAGTGTTTACCTCCTGTTTTACAGAAGAACCAGACAACAAAACATACCATCCTCTCCTTAGGCCAGTGTGTGAACAACCTGGTTTTACTCTCTGCTTTGCCACGTGTAGCTGCAAAACTGCATTAATATTTGATAGCAGGGGTAGCGGTTCGGTAGCATCTTCTTCATTGCAAACAGATTCAAAGGACGAGCAGATAAACAGTGGGGCTGTTTAATAATGCAGTGTGGTGACACTGACCTTATTTTGCCGCCTTTCCTTTCAACCTGCGCTGGTATTTTGATGCACGGTGCCCCGCTGACTCTCTCAGCACACAGGGAGGGTTTCATCCTCTCATCCCTCTTTGTTCAAAGCCTGGAAATAAAAAAATGTAGGGGAAAAAACAGTTCCTGTTAGTTTGACAGAGGTTACATCACTGACTGGGCTACTAAACCTATCTGAAGACATTAATGAAAATGGTTTCAGGTTATAGGACAGGTTTGGATACACTGTTGGATGTATGAAATATCATATCTTTATTTTGGGGGTGGGAGGAGGCTTCAAATGCTGTGTGTCGGTTTGAGAAGTGGAGTTGACAGCTGAGCAGGTGCCTTGAAGGTGAACTTCGAGGGGTTTTGACAACAGAGGAAAACTGAGAGGCATAGAGCAAAACAATGGCCCTCTATATATAATGCAAAACTAGATATGAAATACACTGTATGTTTTAAAGATGTTTGGATATGTTACTTCAGGTACCTGTAAGTCAGTGTTTCACAAACGTCTCCAAACGTCTCCTGAAGCCATATCCACTTGTTTGATGTAGTCCAGTGCTAGCACACCTGATTCAACTGGTCCACTGATCACCAATCCCTTCATTACTAATCAGGTGTGTGGTTCTGCTAGTAGCCAGAACCGCTAGCTAGTACTGTTGTGTTCCTAAGTGAAAATGTATGTGTTAAACTGTCATCAACATAGTTACACATCACTCCCCAAGTCTGGAACCAACAGGACCCTGAACAGTGTGTACCGCCAAGCCATAACACTGCTAAATAGTTAGTTAAATAGTTAACCAAATAGCTTCCTGGACTATCTGCATCGACCATTTTAACTAACTCCTTTATCTCATCACATACGCTGCTGCTACTGTTTACTACCTGTCACTTTATTCTTAGTTATATGTAGATATCTACCTCAATTACCTCGTACCCCTACATATCAACTGCTACTGTTTACTATCTGTTACTTTATTCTTAGTTTTATGTAGATATCTACCTCAATTACCTTGTACCCCTACATATAAATTGGTACTGTTTACTATCTGTTACTTTATTCTTAGTTATATGTAGATATCTACCTCAATTACCTCATACCCCTACACATCAACTGGTACTGTTTACTATCTGTCACTTTATTCTTAGTTATATGTAGATATCTACCTCAAATATCTCGTACCCCTGCACATCAACTGGTACTGTTTACTATCTGTTACTTTATTCTTAGTTATATGTAGATATCTACCTCAATTACCTCATACCCCTACATATCAACTGGTACTGTTTACTATCTGTCACTTTATTCTTAGTTATATGTAGATATCTACCTCAATTACCTCATACCCCTGCACATCAACTGGTACTGTTTACTATCTGTTACTTTATTCTTAGTTATATGTAGATATCTACCTCAATTACCTTGTACCCCTACATATCAACTGGTACTGTTTACTATCTGTTACTTTATTCTTAGTTATATGTAGATATCTACCTCAATTACCTCATACCCCTACATATCAACTGGTACTGTTTACTATCTGTTACTTTATTCTTAGTTATATGTAGATATCTACCTCAAATACCTCGTACCCCTGCATATCAACTGGTACTGTTTACTATCTGTTACTTTATTCTTAGTTATATGTAGATATCTACCTCAATTACCCCTCTTTGCGACCTACCCTTCAAACATAAAGATATAAAACTGTATTTTTTTGTGATCAACTGGTACAACATTTATTGTTTACTTTTTATCAAAAACTGTTACTTTATTCTTAGTTATTCAGTGTAGATATCTAAATGACTAATGATGATAAATACAATCCACCTGTGTGTAATCAAGTCTCCGTATAAATGCACCTGCACTGTGACTCCCTACACATCAACTGGTACTGTTTACTATCTGTCACTTTATTCTTAGTTATATGTAGATATCTACCAAGACCTGGCAAACTTACCTCATGACAGAGATGCCCTACACATCAACTGGTACTGTTTACTATCTGTCACAAATCTTTTATTCTTAGTTATAAAAAGTGTAGATATCTACCCACCTCAATTAAGAGGTGCCTGGTCAGATGAAACCAAAATTGAACTACATAAAATCAACTGCTACTGTTTACTATCTGTTACTTTATTCTTAGTTTTATGTAGATATCTAAGAAAACCTGATGGAGTCAATTACCTTGTACCCCTACATATAAAAATTGGTAGACTGTTTAAAGAACTATCTGTTACTTTATTCTTAGTTATATGTAGATATCTACCCCAATTACAGCTCATACCCCTGACACATCAACTGGTACTTGTTTACTATCTGTCACTTTATTCTTAGTTATATGTAGATATCTAAAAAGGTCCTCAAATATCTCGTGTACCCCTGCACATCAACTGGTACTGTTTACTATCTGTTACTTTATTCTTAGTTATATGTAGATATCTACCTCAATTACCTCATACCCCTACATATCAACTGGTACTGTTTACTATCTGTCACTTTATTCTTAGTTATATGTAGATATCTACCTCAATTACCTCATACCCCTGCACATCAACTGGTACTGTTTACTATCTGTTACTTTATTCTTAGTTATGTGTAGATATCTACCTCAATTACCTCATACCCCTACACATCAACTGGTACTGTTTACTATCTGTCACTTTATTCTTAGTTATATGTAGATATCTACCTCAATTACCTCATACCCCTGCACATCAACTGGTACTGTTTACTATCTGTCACTTTATTCTTAGTTATATGTAGATATCTACCTCAATTACCTCGTACCCCTGCACATCAACTGGTACTGTTTACTATCTGTTACTTTATTCTTAGTTATATGTAGATATCTACCTCAATTACCTCATACCCCTACATATCAACTGGTACTGTTTACTATCTGTTACTTTATTCTTAGTTATGTGTAGATATCTACCTCAATTACCTCATACCTCTACACATCAACTGGTACTGTTTACTATCTGTCACTTTATTCTTAGTTATATGTAGATATCTACCTCAATTACCTCATACCCCTACACATCAACTGGTACTGTTTACTATCTGTCACTTTATTCTTAGTTATATGTAGATACTGTATCTACCTCAATTACCTCATAACCCTACATATCAACTGGTACTGGTACCCCGTGTATAGAGCAAGGTTATCGCTACTCATTGTGTATTTATTATTACTTTTATTATTACGGGTTTTACTTTTCTATTATTTCTCTATTTTATTTCTCTCTGCATTGTCGGGAATGACACGTAAGTAAGCACTTCACTGTTAGTCTACACCTGTCGTTTACTAAACATGTGACGTATAACATTTGATTTGAACCAAAACAATTTGTCAATGTTTTTTCCCCCCTCAAATATCACAAAATGTCAGGGTGGGGAACGAAATGACAAAATCACACTACACAACACTCAATCAAATCCTAATTATCATCTCATCTCCCCAAATCCGAGCAGTCAGGCAAGCAAGTCGCTGGAGCATTGCCTTCCACTGTGCTGTGTGGGCGAAGCTACAAACTGCCTGGAAATTATGATAATGTGATTTTTGTTTCTTATTATCTAAAAATGGAGTGATGTAGAGGGGGCTTTAGTTACATGCTGATTAATTCTGTTAAATAATGCACAACGCACCGGGGGAAGTAATACACTCTCTGTATTCAGCTATGTTTAGTGTTGAACCGTGTTGCATAGATTACCCCATTACATTCTAATTACCAAGACCGGGTTGCGTTCAAGAGACTACGATACACTGTGCGTTCAAAAGCCCTAAAATACAATGGGGGGGAAAAAAGAGCTTCATGTTCAACATAATATACGGACACCATGGAGATTCTCTCCTTATTGTAGTCTCACTTTCAAAGAGAGTTCTGGTGCAAACACACGATTCGCCGACTGTACAATAGATCGACCACAAACCTTCCGCCGACCGCTTTAATGGTTTTCATAAATGGCACAATGATTAAATATCGAAGCAGACTAACATAAAGTGTGACAATAATCTGTCACATGGAACAGTCAAATGGATCGTGAATATGTAAATAAAGAATCATCCAGAAGCCAACTAACCAGCACACTGCCCTTAATCCAGCACCAGCCACATACTGCCCATTCCACATCTAGCCCTTAACATGTTGCCAGTGCCATATATTTACCAAGAGAAATCCATTTATGATCTATAATTCAGTTTTTAAACATCGTGTCTGGCAAGTTTTCAAAATAAATAACCTTAAAGTGTTTTAAAAAAGATCTCGCTGCTCCCTGCCAATGTGTGTGGTTGTGTGTGTGTGTCTACATGTGTGTGTGTGTGTCCCCTGGATCATTAATAAGCTAGCTCAGTGGTGGTCATTTCTCTGTGTTGAGTTGAGCGCTGAGCCATTTCCCTGTAGTAGGTGGTTTTTGGGCAAAGAAGTCAGACTCTTCCATCTGTTCCTCTTCCATGAGGTATCAGTTAGTTATATCCTGTTCATGCATTTTCCATCACGACAAAACAATGACTAAACGCCGTGGGTCTGCCAGGAACCTTCCTCACGTGTGTTATAACAACCAGTAATAATAGCACTGTAAATAATAAATGCCTAACATCTTACACACACACACACGCACACATACACACACACACACACACACACACACACACACACACACACACACACACACACACACACACACACACACACACACACACACACACACACACACACACACACACACACACACACACACACACACACACACACACACAAACACACTTTAAGGTGTCTTGCTTGTCTTGCTTGGAGACGAATAGAGGAATGAATGGAACAGGGAATTCCCTCTGGCTTCCCAGGCAGCCCAGTAGAGTTTTGGCCTGACAATAAACAACAGTTTAATACTTGATCTAATCCCATGCAGCCAGGAGGTTAGTCCAACAGCAAGGCTCCCTCTTGAAGATGTTCACATCCAATAATCTATCCATAATTGATGAAACAGGGAGGTCAGATGTAATGGCTGCCTACCGCCGTCCCAGGCAACAAATAAATGGTTATTGACAAAACAAGCCAGTGTTGCGCTGAGGAGAGGAGCAGAGTGGCGGGTTGGAGAGGGAGACGACTCCCAGGCACAGCTAGGCATGAATCAGAGAGGAGAAGGGAGGAGAGAAGAGAAGGAGAAGAGAGACGGAGGGGAGGCGAGCAGCCCAGTCCACTCCTCGGCTCAGAGTGAGAGAGCCGACGAGGAGGGCCCCGGGGCAGAGTACCGTAAATCCCAGAGGAGGACAGCCAGGAGTGGAGAGAGGAGAGGAGAGACGTCTCTGGACCCCTCAGGAGATACCCCTCTGGGGGGGTGAAGAGGAAGATGTAGAGTAAAAAGAGGGGGGATGAAGAGGAGTGAGCGGCAGGCGGGGTGAGTGCAACAGCATGGAGTTTGTGTAGCGTGAGTTCAGCGGGCCAGCTGTCCGCTCCGCTTTCATCTCTGGGATTTATGTCAGATGCAATCTACCTGGCTGTCAAGACCCAAACAACAGCCTCCTCAGAGACAGAGACCCCTATACCTCTCTATCGCTCTCTTCCCCTCTGTGTCTCTTTCTCTCTCTTTCCTTCTCTCTCTCTCTCCCTCTCTCCCTCTCTCACTCTTTTCCCCTCTCTCTCTCTTTATCTCTCTGTCTTCCCGTCTCTCTCTCTCTATCTCTCCATCTGTCTGGTGGATGCATCATGTAGGAGTATACTTCTGTCTTCTGTCTCTGTCTCTCTCTCTCTCTCTCTCTCTCTCTTTCTCTCTCTCTCCCTCCATCTATCTCTCCATCTGTCTGGTGGATGCATCATGTAGGAGTATACTTCTGTCATCTCTCTCTCTCTCTCTCTCTCTCCATCTCTGTCTGGTGAATGCATCATGTAGGAGTATACTTCTGTCCTCTGGCTCTTACTGATTAAATCTCTGTGAATGGTCTGCCTGCCACATGGTCCATCTATCACACCTTTATTCTTCAACATCAAAGCTTTTGCCTTTTATTTTTACTCCAAAAAAGTGTATGTGTAGTACTGAAACTGAGGTAACTGAGGTAAACTGAGGTAAATAACATAGGAAGTGAAGAGCGAAATGAGCTATAGAGGACCTTGTACTGGACTGGGAAAACTGTACACTGAACAACACACAACAAACACATTGCCAACTAATTGTTGAAATGCTGCTAATTGCTACATTTTGCTATCTAATCTGCTACAACCTGTCCATCACTAGAATATTCAAGCCATAGTTAATGAGTCATTTCCATAACGTATGGTTATGAAATTATACACACACTGACTACTGTATTATTGAGAGATTGGTTAATAATGAGTGAAGATGAGGACATCCTATCTGATTCATTAACATGTAAACAGCCCTCCTCCACCACAGTTTAAATAGCCTACCTGTGGACTATGAAACACGTGGTTGTTGCTCTAAGTAGAACTGCGTTAGTCTACTCTCCCTCTGTGTACAAATGGGTTTAGGCATACCCTGTAATGACAAGTGGACAACTGATACCCTGTAATGACAAGTGGACAACTGATACCCTGTAATGACAAGTGGACAACTGATACCCTGTAATCACAAGTGGACAACTGATACCCTGTAATGACAAGTGGACAACTGATACCCTGTAATGACAAGTGAACAACTGATACCCTGTAATGACAAGTGGACAACTGATACCCTGTAATGACAAGTGGACAACTGATACCCTGTAATGACAAGTGAACAACTGATACCCTGTAATGACAAGTGAACAACTGATACCCTGTAATGACAAGTGGACAACTGATACCCTGTAATGACAAATGGACAACTGATCAGATTCGTGTGTATTCTAATACCAGCCTACTGATTGTAGAGATTCAGTGTCACTATACAATCAACACTATATAGTGCATACTTACTGCAGTACAGTGAGTGAAAATGTATTCACACTTAGCTGCTGTACTTCTCTCAAGTCTCCTTAACTAGTAAATAGGACCATTTGTTGCGCAATGACAAAACACTCCAAGGAATGGGTGGCTATGCATGCTTCGAAGAATTCCTGGAAAGAGAAGAGGGGATACCAAGGCCTTTTTTTTCCTGTCTTGAAAACAGAATAAAATCATGTTTCCCCCCACAGTCAGTGAGTGACTAGTACCAAGGACAGCAAGTCCCCACTCTCTCTCTCTGTAACGCTTAATTACCGCATAAGATCATGAATATTTCAAGGGCATGCTTTCCCACTTTGTCATTGGAGTTTAGAACTAAGAGAAACAAGTTCATATGCATGTTAATAGAGGGAGGGGTTGGACTGAGTGGGGGTGGGGGGGGGGGGTTGACTGGGAGGAGGGGGGGGTGGTGGACTGGGATGGAGGGGGTTTGGATGGATGGGACTGCCAGTGAGTGTGGATGGAGGGTTAGAGGAGGGGTTGGATAGGGAGCATCGGTGGAAGGGGGGGGGGTGAGTGTGCTGGTGACAGCAGGAGGAAATGGCACTCATACACAGCAGCTGCTCTTTTGAGATCCCCCTCTGAGGGGACGGCCTGAGGAGAGCCTCGGCACAAAGGGATAAAGGGAGATGAGGACTCTTGATGGAAAACAGGCAAACAACCGCTGGGACCCCTCTCCATAACCCCCTTACACACACCCCTAAACCCCCCCCACCCCTACTCCAGAGCCCCAGGAGCCCCCATCGAGTGTCAGGACCTCTTTAGCATTCTCTGAGGCTGAACTGCTAAACTTGCACATTAGCACCAAGCACCACTAAGCTAACGGGACCTCTAATGGGGAAGACTGAGATGGAGGAGAGGTTTCTCTCTCTCTTTTTTTCCTATGACAAACAGAAGGAAGTCATGTGGGATGGGGGGGCTGTGATTGGAGCACTGGATAGAAGCATCTGAGGTCCTATTGGTTAAAGGGGGGGGGGGGGTTGGGGGGCATTAAAACAACCATATACATGTAAATCCTGGATAATCATTCTTAAAAATGGCTTATTAGCCTCTATCACATGTCACTGAGTAAGAACATCATCCAAAGGGCTCAAGGATTCAACATAGTCTAATGAAATTTATGGCCCCCTTTAAACTACTTAGTGGCCCAGTAGAGCGCAATGATATACTTTATTTAACATAGCTAAACAAAGACAATTATGCCACTGTGCGGATTTAATGGCCTTCAAAGTGTTGGTGCACTCTTCACTTGATGGAGAGGCCCATTTAAACATGTTAATGGGTGTGTTATCGAGCCCCTCTTTCAAATACAAGGGCTGAGGTCTGAATGAATGCAGGTTCAGCGTCTGGTAGATTGAGCAACCAGCCTGGAATCCAAACTGATACGCTCTGCTGTTTCACTTTAACGAAACATGCGAGTTAGGATTCCCAGGCTATAGAGCAACACACCTTTTTTAATGAAATGGCAAAGTTTAGGGAATATGACATCATGTATTGTGCTGAATGAAATGAACATTGCTAATTGAGGTACACAAAGCACTTGATGTTTTTGAGCCCTGTCTGAAGTGCCTATCAAAGAAAGCAATACCTTGTTATAGAAATGGAAAAGTTTTGGAACATGTCATAGGTCTCCATCTTTTTTAATTGTGTTGCATGAAATTCACATTAGTGAGTTAATTGAACCCTGTCTGACTCAGTGATCACAACCAGGAAATGACTCTAACAGCAGGTACAAAGAGAGAGCTAATTAGTTTGACCTTTCCTGTCATAATTAGCATGTAACACGGCCACTCAACCAACCCGCCAACAACTTAGTATCAAGAAGGTCACATTCATGATGAATTATTGAATAGAACGATGTTCTCTTAAATGATGTTGTCCAATATCCAGACACAATACATTCTGTAAAGAAAACTACATCTCTTTCTTGAAATACATTTCATTGTTTAGTACTATTTCCGTTTTTTAAAACGACCACATCTAGGACGCGAGAATTCTTCGAAGCTGTGGTAGAATACAAAATGTCCTCCGAAATGTCAGACAGGAGGACAATTAGTGGGTGACCATGACAAGGCAATTACAACATTGTCACCTGTATTAGTTCTCCCAACATGCCAGAGGTACTAAATATGATTTATAGTGTCCATGCTGTGCCCTCTCTTAAAGGGAAAGTGAGCATTGAGAGGCGTGAAGGGGAGGGGTGAAACTGCTTAGCTAACCATTCATTGCTTTTGAATACTAAAATTCTGTCATCACTGATAAATATTTATCTAATTCATGATCAAATGTTTTTGTTTTTTTACAGATGATTTTATTTACACTGATTTACTTTGACATGAATGAATACTAGTTCAGACCTATTTTCTAAGCAGCATGTAAGAGCTCAAAGTATCAACATCCATTTTGGAACAACCGCACGACGAGATAGCCTATGAATAGGATTAAACGTATGATCTTAATGCTTATATCTCCCGACACATCTGAAACAACGACACGGCTACTAAACCCTCGTGATCTTTCTTAGATCTCCCTCCAACTCCCTCCCTCTTTATCACAGAGCCTCTAATTCCCTGTTTTATCACAGGGGCTTTTCTCAGATTCTGAGACAAAGAGAGACGACTGAGACGGGAGGCCGCTTTGGTTTGGGTACCAACGCTGTGGGCATCAGTCATCTCTCTCTCTCTCTCCTCCCCTCCCTCACTCACTTCCTCTCTCTTGCTCTCTCTCTCTCTCTCTTCCCTCCCTCCCTCTCTCTCTCTCTCTCTCTCTCTCCTCCCCCCTCCCTCCCTCTCTCTCTCTCTCTCTCTCTCTCCTCCTCCCTCACTCCCTCTCTCCTCCCCTCCCTCACTCCCTCTCTCTCTCTCCGAAGGCTCTGGTGTGATTATTCCACTTTCAGTGGAGGGATTTAACCACGGGGCAGTTGGGCCATTGCCTCAGGGTGGCCCCCCTGTTCTATGCGCTATGCATGCTACTTTCTTTCTTTTGCTCCTGGTTTATTGCCCCGCCTTTTATTTCGCCAGGCAGTCCCACTGACATCAGGGGGCTCTTAGAATAATTTGCCCCGGGCCATCTATCCCCATCTCCAAACCTTAAATCAGTCACTAGAGTATACAGATGTAGTATCTTAATTTGATCACCCTGCTGCAGGACTTAACTGCAATGCAGTGTATTTATGTAATGTATTTGACATGTATTAATTCCACTTTGAAATTTCAGACTTAATTTTTATAAAACTTATAAAACCTTACAAAAATGTCCATGAATTAAAATCCACATTTTCTGTTGCTGCAGGATTATTTTCCTACTGGCTTAAATGAAGATCCTACATCTGTAGTTGTAGGACTAGTATATTCCAGGGCCAAAATACAGCAGTATAACAGACTCTAACTCATGTTATGGACAGGAAAGGTAATGTCATTTTGACAAGTGCATTGTTAGACCGAGTTAGTGGGGTTTTGGTAGCTGGCGATAAGGTAGTTTAGTGATTATCTTTGACTGGGATAATGAATCAGATCTATGTAAGGATTAGGAATAATGAGCTTTTGGAATATCAACCTTAAGACACCATCTGGAGTATTCATCGTCCTGTTGTCCCTGTCTCATCTAGCCAGTAGAGACTATACAGATCAATGTCAGAGGTCAAGACCAGGCCAGGGTATTAGGCTATAGGGTATTCAGATGAACTCTGATGATGATACTGGGAATCAATGTCACTAGCTATATGCAGTGCTTGCAAGACAGCCATTATGGAGAAACAGAGGCAGCTGCTTAATAGCCAGACTCAGAAGTATGCGTCCGTGTGAGTTCTGCTGGTGTCCCACGTATGAATCAGTCCCTGATTAGAAAGAAAGGATGAAAAACAGTGTTTAGGCCCGTATGTATCAAGTGTCTCAGAGTAGGAGTGCTAATTTAGGATCAGTTTAGGCTTTTAGATCACGTAAAGATTAGATGGATATGATCCTAGATGAGCTCTCCTACTCTGAGATGCTGAATACATCAAATCAAATCAAATGTATTTATATAGCCCTTCGTACATCAGCTGATATCTCAAAGTGCTGTACAGAAACCCAGTCTAAAACCCCAAACAGCAAGCAATGCAGGTGTAGAAGCACGGTGGCTAGGAAAAACTCCCTAGAAAGGCCAAAACCTAGGAAGAAACCTAGAGAGGAACCAGGCTATGTGGGGTGGCCAGTCCTCTTCTGGTGGAGATTATAACAGAACATGGCCAAGATGTTCAAATACAGCCCTGAGCTACAGTATACCAAGCACCACTCCCTCAACCCTGTCTGAACCTGTGTGCACCAAATGGTACCCTAGTACCTATGCAGTGCCCTATGGACCCTGGTCAAAAGTTGTGCACTATATAGGAAGCAGGGTGCCATTTCAGACGCTGCTGCCCCTGTCCCTCAGAGTAAAACAAAAAAGATAATTACTTTCATTCAAACTGAGGGATCTTAAAGTGAAATCCACCATCTAGTTTCCCCGCTTTTATGGCCACGGCAGCCATGGATGGAGCTTTTATTGGAGCTGCTAGTGGGTCCTCTGGCCCAACCGTGGCGCTTTATTTCAGACCGCTCTCTGTGTCTGGTCTGGAGGTAATATGCCGATCCTCCAGGGGATGACGGCAGGCAGGCAAACGGGGAATGGGGTGATTGCGGTGGTTCCGGCCTCATCCCTCCTCGTCCCGAATGACCCGGTGGGTCCGATGATGGAACGCCTCATAACATCCCCAGGCTGCTTCCAGCTGACACACACACACACACACACACACACACACACACACACACACACACACACACACACACACACACACACACACACACACACACACACACACACACACACACACACACACACACACACACACACATTATTAGAATATCTTATGAATGAGGTCCTTAGAGATTGAAACCATTGCAACAGACAAAACAAGGTCCAAATTGAAGGCTAAAATGTAATGGTCAGTCTCACAGATCTCCCCCATTCCACTCAACAGGCTAACTGTCAATTGCTCATTCCTTTAATTCTGTTTGGACTGGAGGACAGAAGTTCAAAGACCACAAACATACATTAGCTCATATGATATGCAACTTAAAGCCATTTCCCAGGCCCGGGTGTATGACAGATACAAGCACCATGTAGTGGGTAAATATTGTAGAAGGCCCAGGCTGAAGTCTCTGGAGTGGAGCTAGTAGCATGGATCTCTGATCTCTGATGTGTGTGTGAGCACTGAGCACACAGCAGGACACTATCACTCACTTCACTGATACCAGTGCCTCAGACACACACACACATACAGGCAAGCACACACACACACACAACCTCCCATTGGCTCAGCTGAGCTCCCAATGTCTCCCATCTAGGCTTTTAGAGTATCAGCTCATATCCACGCCATGCCCCTTCTCATAACAGCGCATCACTAGTCAGAGCCCAAATCACTGATAATTCTGCCGTCGGCAATATCCCCCGTCCCTCCAGGTGATGGCCAACAGAACGCGAGGTGAATGAGGCTAAGAATCCTGGGCCTTGGTTCCTACAGACGGCCTGAGAAAGTGTTGAAATCGTATAGAAAGGCACAATCAATTGCAATGGCATTCAAAATGTGTTGTTTTTCAATAGAACGATTGCCAACCCCTTCATTAATCTACTTCTAATACATGTTGTCAACCAGAGGCAAGAAAAGGAATATTCATCTTCTGAGTATGGGAAAAGCTCTGGGAAAAAGTTCTCAAACCGATAAACATTGGATCTTTTTACAAAAGGATATTGAGTTAAATTCATTCATATTGAAGCTTAAGCTTCATTGGGACTGTATCAAGTCAGATTGGATAAGCCTGCCATCTTTAACACTTCATATGCAGTTTACGCAAGTAGAATGGACCACAACCACCACTATCCAGATCTACTGTATCCATCCTCTATGAGAAAAGGCTTTCTTAAAACTGTCTCATAAAAGCCAAGGGCATCTTTAAGAATTGACACACTCTCTATGTCTAAAACACATATTTTATATAACAAAAAGAGCGATTGGGGGGCGGGGGGCAGACGGCAGTGAAGAAATACCATCAGAAATGCCATCAGTAACAACGGCGGCTGTTCACACAAAGTAACTGCCTGAGACTGAGAGAATACTAAGCACTCACAACTACAAGGTAAACACGCTCACTGAGCGTCGCAGGAGTGGCAAGGCAGATGGGGGGATGGAGAGGGAGGCAGAGCAGCAGGCTCAATAGAGTTGGAGTGAGGAGGAGCGGCAGGCTCAATAGATCTGGAGTGAGGAGGAGCGGCAGGCTCAATAGAGTTGGAGTGAGGAGGAGCGGCAGGCTCAATAGAGTTGGTGAGGAGGAGCGGCAGGCTCAATAGAGTTGGAGTGAGGAGGAGCGGCAGGCTCAATAGAGTTGGAGTGAGGAGGAGTGGCACGCTCAATAGAGTTGGAGCGAGGAGGAGCGGCAGGCTCAATAGAGTTGGTGAGGAGGAGCGGCAGGCTCAATAGAGTTGGTGAGGAGGAGTGGCAGGCTCAATAGAGTTGGAGTGAGGTGGAGCGGCAGGCTCAATAGAGTTGGTGAGGAGGAGCTGCAGGCTCAATAGAGTTGGAGTGAGGAGGAGCGGCAGGCTAAATAGAGTTGGAGTGAGGAGGAGCGGCAGGCTCAATAGAGTTGGAGTGAGGAGGAGCGGCAGGCTCAATAGAGTTGGTGAGGAGGAGCGGCAGGCTCAATAGAGTTGGAGTGAGGAGGAGCGGCAGGCTCAATAGAGTTGGTGAGTTGGGCTGAGGAGGAGGAGCGGCAGGCTCAATAGAGTTGGAGGCTGAGGAGGAGCAGGCAGGCTCAATAGAGTTGGTGAGGAGGAGCTGCAGGCTCAATAGAGTTGGAGTGAGGAGGAGCGGCAGGCTCAATAGAGTTGGTGAGGAGGAGTGGCAGGCTCAATAAAGTTGGCGTGAGGGAGAATGTCAGGCTCAATAAAGTTGGAGTGAGGAGGAGTGGCAGGCTCAATAGAGTTGAAGTGAGGTGGAGCGGCAGGCTCAACAGCGATGGAGTGGCAGGCTCAATAGAGTTGGAGCTAGGAGGAGCGGCAGGCTCAATAGAGTTGGAGTGAGGAGGAGCGGCAGGCTCAATAGAGTTGGAGTGAGGAGGAGCGGCAGGCTCAATAGAGTTGGAGTGAGGAGGAGCGGCAGGCTCAATAGAGTTGGAGCGAGGAGGAGCGGCAGGCTCAATAGAGTTGGTGGGGAGGAGCGGCAGGCTCAATAGAGTTGGAGTAAGGAGGAGCGGCAGGCTAAATAGAGTCGGAGTGAGGAGGAGTGGCAGGCTCAATAGAGTTGGTGGGGAGGAGCGGCAGGCTCAATAGAGTTGGTGGGGAGGAGCGGCAGGCTAAATAGAGTTGGAGTGAGGAGGAGCGGCATGCTCAATATAGTTGAAGCGAGGAGGAGTGGCAGGCTCAATAAAATTGGAGTGAGGAGGAGTGGCAGGCTCAACAGCGTTGTAGTTAGGAGGAGCGGCAGGCTCAATAGAGTTGGAGCGAGCAGGAGCGGCAGGCTCAATAGAGTTGGTGAGGAGGAGCGGCAGGCTCAATAGATTTGGTGAGGAGGAGCGGCAAGCTCAATAGAGTTGGTGAGGAGGAGTGGCAGGCTCAATATAGTTGGCGTGAGGAAGAGCGGCAGGCTCAATAGAGTTGGAGTGAGGAGGAGTGGCAGGCTCAATAGAGTTGAAGTGAGGAGGAGCAGCAGGCTCAATAGAGTTGGAGTGAGGAGGAGTGGCAGGCTCAATAGAGTTGAAGCGAGGAGGAGTGGCATGCTCAATAGAGTTGAAGTGAGTAGGAGTGGCAGGGTCAATAGAGTTGGTGAGGAGGAGTGGCAGGCTCAATAGAGTTGAAGCGAGGAGGAGCGGCAGGCTCAATAGAGTTGGAGTGAGGAGGAGCGGCAGGCTCAATAGAGTTGGAGTGAGGAGGAGCGGCAGGCTCAATAGAGTTGGTGAGGAGGAGCGGCAGGCTCAATAGAGTTGGAGCGAGGAGGAGCGGCAGGCTCAATAGAGTTGGAGTGAGGAGGAGCGGCAGGCTCAATAGAGTTGGTGAGGAGGAGTGGCAGGCTCAATAGAGTTGGAGGAGGAGGCAGGCTCAATAGCAGGCTCAATAGAGTTGGAGTGAGGAGGAGCGGCAGGCTCAATAGAGTTGGAGTGAGGAGGAGCGGCAGGCTCAATAGAGTTGGAGTGAGGAGGAGCGGCAGGCTCAATAGAGTTGGAGTGAGGAGGAGCGGCAGGCTCAATAGAGTTGGAGTGAGGAGGAGCGGCAGGCTCAATAGAGTTGGAGTGAGGAGGAGCGGCAGGCTCAATAGAGTTGGAGTGAGGAGGAGCGGCAGGCTCAATAGAGTTGGAGTGAGGTGGAGCGGCAGGCTCAATAGAGTTGGTGAGGAGGAGCTGCAGGCTCAATAGAGTTGGAGTGAGGAGGAGCGGCAGGCTCAATAGAGTTGGTGAGGAGGAGTGGCAGGCTCAATAAAGTTGGCGTGAGGGAGAATGTCAGGCTCAATAAAGTTGGAGTGAGGAGGAGTGGCAGGCTCAATAGAGTTGAAGTGAGGAGGAGCGGCAGGCTCAACAGCGATGGAGTGAGGAGGAGCGGCAGGCTCAATAGAGTTGGAGCGAGGAGGAGCGGCAGGCTCAATAGAGTTGGAGTGAGGAGGAGCGGCAGGCTCAATAGAGTTGGAGTGAGGAGGAGCGGCAGGCTCAATAGAGTTGGAGTGAGGAGGAGCGGCAGGCTCAATAGAGTTGGAGTGAGGAGGAGGCGGCAGGCTCAATAGAGTTGAAGAGCGTGAGGAGGAGGAATGGCAGGCAGGCAATAGAGTTGGAGTGAGGAGGAGCGGCAGGCTCAATAGAGTTGGAGTGAGGAGGAGTGGCAGGCTCAATAGAGTTGGAGTGAGGAGGAGCGGCAGGCTCAATAGAGTTGGTGAGGAGGAGCGGCAGGCTCAATAGAGTTGGAGTGAGGAGGAATGGCAGGCTCAATAGAGTTGGAGGAGGAGAGAGGAGAGGAGCAGGCTCAATAGAGTTGGAGTGAGGAGGAGTGGCAGGCTCAATAGAGTTGGAGTGAGGAGGAGCGGCAGGCTCAATAGAGTTGGAGTGAGGAGGAGCGGCAGGCTCAATAGAGTTGGAGTGAGGAGGAGCGGCAGGCTCAATAGAGTTGGAGTGAGGAGGAGCGGCAGGCTCAATAGAGTTGGAGTGAGGAGGAGTGGCAGGCTCAATAGAGTTGGAGCGAGGAAGAGCGGCAGGCTCAATAGAGTTGGAGTGAGGAGGAGCGGCAGGCTCAATAGAGTTGGAGTGAGGAGGAGTGGCAGGCTCAATAGAGTTGGTGGGGAGGAGTGGCAGGCTCAATAGAGTTGGAGTGAGGAGGAGCGGCAGGCTCAATAGAGTTGGAGCGAGGAAGAGCGGCAGGCTCAATAGAGTTGGTGGGGAGGAGTGGCAGGTTCAATAGAGTTGGAGTAAGGAGGAGCAGCAGGCTCAATAGAGTTGGAGTGAGGAGGAGCGGCAGGCTAAATAGAATTGGAGTGAGGGGGAGCGGAATGCTCAATAGAGTTGGAGTGAGGAGGAGCGGCAGGCTCAATAGAGTTGGTGAGGAGGAGCGGCAGGCTCAATAGAGTTGGGTGAGGATGGAGTGGCAGGCTCAATAGAGTTGGAAGAGGATGGCAGGCTCAATAGAGTTGGAGTGAGGAGGAGCGGCAGGCTCAATAGAGTTGGAGCTAGGAGGAGCGGCAGGCTCAATAGAGTTGGTGGGGGAGCGGCAGGCTCAATAGAGTTGGAGTGAGGAGGAGTGGCAGGCTCAATAGAGTTGGAGGAGGAGCGGAGGAGGAGGGAGCGGCAGGCTCAATAGAGTTGGAGTGAGGAGGAGCGGCAGGCTCAATAGAGTTGGAGTGAGGAGGAGCGGCAGGCTCAATAGAGTTGGAGTGAGGAGGAGCGGCAGGCTCAATAGAGTTGGAGTGAGGAGGAGCGGCAGGCTCAATAGAGTTGGTGAGGAGGAGTGGCAGGCTCAATAGAGTTGGAATGAGGTGGAGCGGCAGGCTCAATATAGTTGGTGAGGAGGAGCTGCAGGCTCAATAGAGTTGGAGTGAGGAGGAGCGGCAGGCTCAATAGAGTTGGTGAGGAGGAGCGGCAGGCTCAATAGATTTGGAGTGAGGAGGAGCGGCAGGCTTAAAAGCGTTGGTGAGGAGGAGCGGCAGGCTCAATAGAGTTGGAGTGAGGAGGAGCGGCAGGCTCAATAGAGTTGGAGTGAGGAGGAGCGGCAGGCTCAATAGAGTTGGTGAGGTGGAGTGGCAGGCTCAATAAAGTTGGCGTGAGGAAGAATGGCAGGCTCAATAAAGTTAGAGTGAGGAGGAGTGGCAGGCTCAATAGAGTTGAAGTGAGGAGGAGCGGCAGGCTCAACAGCGAGTGGAGTGGCAGGCTCAATAGAGTTGGAGCTAGGAGGAGCGGCAGGCTCAATAGAGTTGGAGTGAGGAGGAGCGGCAGGCTCAATAGAGTTGGAGTGAGGAGGAGCGGCAGGCTCAATAGAGTTGGAGTGAGGAGGAGCGGCAGGCTCAATAGAGTTGGAGTGAGGAGGAGCGGCAGGCTCAATAGAGTTGGAGCGGCAGGCTCAATAGAGTTGGAGTGAGGAGGAGCGGCAGGCTCAATAGAGTTGGAGTGAGGAGGAGTGGCAGGCTCAATAGAGTTGGAGTGAGGAGGAGCGGCAGGCTCAATAGAGTTGGTGAGGAGGGCAGGGCTCAATAGAGTTGGAGTGAGGAGGAGCGGCAGGCTCAATAGAGTTGGAGTGAGGAGGAGTGGCAGGCTCAATAGAGTTGGAGCGAGGAGGAGCGGCAGGCTCAATAGAGTTGGTGAGGAGGAGCGGCAGGCTCAATAGAGTTGGAGTGAGGAGGAGCGGCAGGCTCAATAGAGTTGGGTGAGGAGGAGTGGCAGGCTCAATAGAGTTGGAGTGAGGAGGAGCGGCAGGCTCAATAGAGTTGGAGTGAGGAGGAGTGGCAGGCTCAATAGAGTTGGAGTGAGGAGGAGCGGCAGGCTCAATAGAGTTGGAGTGAGGAGGAGTGGCAGGCTCAATAGAGTTGGTGAGGAGGAGTGGCAGGCTCAATAGAGTTGGTGAGGAGGAGCGGCAGGCTCAATAGAGTTGGAGTGAGGAGGAGTGGCAGGCTCAATAGAGTTGGAGTGAGGAGGAGCGGCAGGCTCAATAGAGTTGGAGTGAGGAGGAGCGGCAGGCTCAATAGAGTTGGAGTGAGGAGGAGCGGCAGGCTCAATAGAGTTGGAGTGAGGAGGAGCGGCAGGCTCAATAGAGTTGGTGAGGAGGAGCGGCAGGCTCAATAGAGTTGGAGTGAGGAGGAGCGGCAGGCTCAATAGAGTTGGAGTGAGGAGGAGCGGCAGGCTCAATAGAGTTGGAGTGAGGAGGAGCGGCAGGCTCAATAGAGTTGGAGTGAGGAGGAGCGGCAGGCTCAATAGAGTTGGAGTGAGGAGGAGGAGGAGGCAGGCTCAATAGAGTTGGAGTGAGGAGGAGCAGGCTCAATAGAGTTGGAGTGAGGAGGAGCTCAGCAGAGTTGGTGAGGAGGAGAATAGCTCAATAGAGTTGGAGTGAGGAGGAGCGGCAGGCTCAATAGAGTTGGAGTGAGGAGGAGCGGCAGGCTCAATAGAGTTGGAGTGAGGAGGAGCGGCAGGCTCAATAGAGTTGGAGTGAGGAGAGTGAGGAGGAGGAGTGGCAGGCTCAATAGAGTTGGAGTGAGGAGGAGTGGCAGGCTCAATAGAGTTGGAGTGAGGAGGAGCGGCAGGCTCAATAGAGTTGGAGTGAGGAGGAGCGGCAGGAGCGGCAGGCTCAATAGAGTTGGTGAGGAGGAGCGGCAGGCTCAATAGAGTTGGTGGGGAGGAGCGGCAGGCTCAATAGAGTTGGAGTAAGGAGGAGCGGCAGGCTAAATAGAGTTGGAGTGAGGAGGAGCGGCAGGCTCAATAGAGTTGGAGTGAGGAGGAGTGGCAGGCTCAATAGAGTTGAAGTGAGGACGAGCAGCAGGCTTAAAAGCGTTGGAGTGAGGAGGAGTAGCAGGCTCAGTAGAGTTGAAGCGAGGAGGAGTGGCATGCTCAATAGAGTTGAGGAGGAGGAGCGGCAGGCTCAATAGAGTTGGAGTGAGGAGGAGTGGCAGGCTCAATAGAGTTGGAGCGAGGAGGAGCAGCAGGCTCAATAGAGTTGGAGTGAGGAGGAGCGGCAGGCTCAATAGAGTTGGAGCGAGGAGGAGCGGCAGGCTCAATAGAGTTGGAGTGAGGAGGAGCGGCAGGCTCAATAGAGTTGGAGTGAGGAGGAGCGGCAGGCTCAATAGAGTTGGAGTGAGGAGGAGCGGCAGGCTCAATAGAGTTGGAGTGAGGAGGAGCGGCAGGCTCGATAGAGTTGGAGTGAGGAGGAGCGGCAGGCTCGATAAACTTGGAGTGAGGAGCAGTGGCAGGCTCAATAGAGTTGGAGTGAGGAGGAGCGGCAGGCTCAACAGAGTTGGTGAGGAGGAGCGGCAGGCTCAATAGAGTTGGAGCTGAGGAGGAGCGGCAGGCTCAATAGAGTTGGAGTGAGGAGGAGCGGCAGGCTCAATAGAGTTGGAGTGAGGAAGAGCGGCAGGCTCAATAGAGTTGGAGTGAGGAGGAGCGGCAGGCTCAATAGAGTTGGAGTGAGGAGGAGCGGCAGGCTCAATAGAGTTGGTGGGGAGGAGCGGCAGGCTAAATAGAGTTGGAGTGAGGAGGAGCAGGCTCAATAGAGTTGGAGTGAGGAGGAGCGGCAGGCTCAATAGAGTTGGAGGAGGAGCGGCAGGAGGAGGAGCGGCAGGCTCAATAGAGCTGGTGGGGAGGAGGAGCAGGCTCAATAGAGTTGGAGTGAGGAGGAGCGGCAGGCTCAATAGAGTTGAAGTGAGGAGGAGTGGCAGGCTCAATAAAATTGGAGTGAGGAGGAGTGGCAGGCTCAACAGCGTTGTAGTTAGGAGGAGCGGCAGGCTCAATAGAGTTGGAGCGAGCAGGAGCGGCAGGCTCAATAGAGTTGGTGAGGAGGAGCGGCAGGCTCAATAGATTTGGTGAGGAGGAGCGGCAAGCTCAATAGAGTTGGTGAGGAGGAGTGGCAGGCTCAATATAGTTGGCGTGAGGAAGAGCGGCAGGCTCAATAGAGTTGGAGTGAGGAGGAGTGGCAGGCTCAATAGAGTTGAAGTGAGGACGAGCAGCAGGCTTAAAAGCGTTGGAGTGAGGAGGAGTAGCAGGCTCAGTAGAGTTGAAGCGAGGAGGAGTGGCATGCTCAATAGAGTTGAAGTGAGTAGGAGTGGCAGGCTCAATAGAGTTGGTGAGGAGGAGTGGCAGGCTCAATAGAGTTGAAGCGAGGAGGAGCAGCAGGCTCAATAGAGTTGGAGTGAGGAGGAGCGGCAGGCTCAATAGAGTTGGAGCGAGGAAGAGCGGCAGGCTCAATAGAGTTGGAGTGAGGAGGAGCGGCAGGCTCAATAGAGTTGGAGCGAGGAAGAGCGGGAGGCTCAATAGAGTTGGAGTGAGGAGGAGCGGCAGGCTCAATAGAGTTGAAGTGAGGTGGAGCGGCAGGCTCAACAGTGATGGAGTGGCAGGCTCAATAGAGTTGGAGCTAGGAGGAGCGGCAGGCTCAATAGAGTTGGAGTGAGGAGGAGCGGCAGGCTCAATAGAGTTGGAGCGAGGAGGAGCGGCAGGCTCAATAGAGTTGGTGGGGAGGAGCGGCAGGCTCAATAGAGTTGGAGTAAGGAGGAGCGGCAGGCTAAATAGAGTCGGAGTGAGGAGGAGCGGCAGGCTCGATAGAGTTGGAGTGAGGAAGAATAGCAGGCTCAATAGAGTTGGAGTGAGGAGGAGCGGCAGGCTCAATAGAGTTGGAGTGAGGAGGAGCGGCAGGCTCAATAGAGTTGGTGGGGAGGAGCGGCAGGCTCAATAGAGTTGGAGTGAGGAGGAGCGGCAGGCTCAATAGAGTTGGAGTGAGGAGGAGCGGCAGGCTCGATAGAGTTGGAGTGAGGAAGAATGGCAGGCTCAATAAAGTTGGAGTGAGGAGGAGTGGCAGGCTCAATAGAGTTGAAGTGAGGTGGAGCGGCAGGCTCAACAGCGATGGAGTGAGGAGGAGTGGCAGGCTCAATAGAGTTGGTGGGGAGGAGCGGCAGGCTCAATAGAGTTGGTGGGGAGGAGCGGCAGGCTAAATAGAGTTGGAGTGAGGAGGAGCGGCAGGCTCAATAGAGTTGGAGTG
This sequence comes from Oncorhynchus nerka, assembly GCF_034236695.1. NCBI lineage: Eukaryota > Metazoa > Chordata > Actinopteri > Salmoniformes > Salmonidae > Oncorhynchus > Oncorhynchus nerka. Next base: position 26,440,624 of record NC_088413.1, on the reverse strand, counting down.
AGGAGGAGTGGCAGGCTCAATAGAGTTGGAGTGAGGAGGAGCGGCAGGCTCAATAGAGTTGGAGTGAGGAGGAGCGGCAGGCTCAATAGAGTTGGAGTGAGGAGGAGTGGCAGGCTCAATAGAGTTGGAGTGAGGAGGAGCGGCAGGCTCAATAGAGTTGGTGAGGAGGAGTGGCAGGCTCAATAGAGTTGGAGTGAGGAGGAGCGGCAGGCTCAATAGAGTTGGAGTGAGGAGGAGCGGCAGGCTCAATAGAGTTGGAGCGAGGAGGAGCGGCAGGCTCAATAGAGTTGGTGGGGAGGAGCGGCAGGCTCAATAGAGTTGGAGTAAGGAGGAGCGGCAGGCTCAAAGAGTCTGAGGAGGAGCGGCAGGCTCAATAGAGTTGGAGTGAGGAGGAGCGGCAGGCTCAATAGAGTTGGAGGAGGAGGAGGGCAGGCTCAATAGAGTTGGAGTGAGGAGGAGCGGCAGGCTCAATAGAGTTGGAGTGAGGAGGAGCGGCAGGCTCAATAGAGTTGGAGTGAGGAGGAGCGGCAGGCTCAATAGAGTTGGTGAGGAGGAGCGGCAGGCTCAATAGAGTTGGAGTGAGGAGGAGCAGCAGGCTCAATAGAGTTGAGGAGGAGTGGCAGGCTCAATAGAGTTGGAATGAGGCTGGAGCGGCAGGCTCAATAGAGTTGGTGAGGAGGAGCTGCAGGCTCAATAGAGTTGGAGTGAGGAGGAGCGGCAGGCTCAATAGAGTTGGTGAGGAGGAGCTGCAGGCTCAATAGAGTTGGAGTGAGGAGGAGTGGCAGGCTCAATAGAGTTGAAGTGAGGTGGGAGGAGGGCAGGCTCAACAGCGATGGAGTGGCAGGCTCAATAGAGTTGGAGTGAGGAGGAGCGGCAGGCTCAATAGAGTTGGAGTGAGGAGGAGCGGCAGGCTCAATAGAGTTGGAGTGAGCGAGGAGGAGGAGTGGCAGGCTTAAAAGCGTTGGTGAGGAGGAGTGGCAGGCTCAATAGAGTTGGAGTGAGGAGGAGCGGCAGGCTCAATAGAGTTGGAGTGAGGAGGAGCGGCAGGCTCAATAGAGTTGGTGAGGAGGAGTGGCAGGCTCAATAAAGTTGGCAGGCTCAATGAGGGAGGAATGTCAGGCTCAATAAAGTTGGAGTGAGGAGGAGTGGCAGGCTCAATAGAGTTGAAGTGAGGTGGAGCGGCAGGCTCAACAGCGATGGAGTGGCAGGCTCAATAGAGTTGGAGCTAGGAGGAGCGGCAGGCTCAATAGAGTTGGAGTGAGGAGGAGCGGCAGGCTCAATAGAGTTGGAGCGAGGAGGAGAGGCAGGCTCAATAGAGTTGGTGGGGAGGAGCGGCAGGCTCAATAGAGTTGGAGTAAGGAGGAGCGGCAGGCTAAATATAGTCGGAGTGAGGAGGAGCGGCAGGCTCGATAGAGTTGGAGTGAGGAAGAATAGCAGGCTCAATAGAGTTGGAGTGAGGAGGAGCGGCAGGCTCAATAGAGTTGGAACGAGGAGGAGCGGCAGGCTCAATAGAGTTGGTGAGGAGGAGCGGCAGGCTCAATAGAGTTGGAGTGAGGAGGAGCGGCAGGCTCAATAGAGTTGGAGTGAGGAGGAGCGGCAGGCTCAATAGAGTTGGTGAGGAGGAGTGGCAGGCTCAATAGAGTTGGAGTGAGGAGGAGCGGCAGGCTCAATAGAGTTGGTGAGGAGGAGCGGCAGGCTCAATAGAGTTGGAGTGAGGAGGAGGGCAGGCTCAATAAGTTGGCAGGCTCAATAGAGTTGGAGTGAGGAGGAGCGGCAGGCTCAATAGAGTTGGTGAGGAGGAGTGGCAGGCTCAATAGAGTTGGTGAGGAGGAGTGGCAGGCTCAATAAAGTTGGCGTGAGGAAGAATGGCAGGCTCAATAAAGTTGGAGTGAGGAGGAGTGGCAGGCTCAATAGAGTTGAAGTGAGGAGGAGGCTCAACAGCAGGCTCAATAGAGTTGGAGTGAGGAGGAGCGGCAGGCTCAATAGAGTTGGAGTGAGGAGGAGTGGCAGGCTCAATAGAGTTGGAGTGAGGAGGAGCGGCAGGCTCAATAGAGTTGGTGAGGAGGAGTGGCAGGCTCAATAGAGTTGGAGTGAGGAGGAGCGGCAGGCTCAATAGAGTTGGAGTGAGGAGGAGCGGCAGGCTCAATAGAGTTGGAGCGAGGAGGAGCGGCAGGCTCAATAGAGTTGGAGGAGGAAGAGTGGCAGGCTCAATAGAGTTGGAGTGAGGAGGAGTCAATAGAGTTGGAGCGAGGAGGAGCGGCAGGCTCAACAGAGCTCAATAGGAGTTGGTTGGAGTGAGGAGGAGCGGCAGGCTCAATAGAGTTGGTGAGGAGGAGCGGCAGGCTCAATAGAGTTGGTGAGGAGGAGCGGCAGGCTCAATAGAGTTGGAGTGAGGAGGAGCGGCAGGCTCAATAGAGTTGGAGTGAGGAGGAGCGGCAGGCTCAATAGAGTTGGAGTGAGGAGGAGCGGCAGGCTCAATAGAGTTGGAGTGAGGAGGAGCGGCAGGCTCAATAGAGTTGGAGCGAGGAGGAGCGGCAGGCTCAATAGAGTTGGAGTGAGGAGGAGCGGCAGGCTCAATAGAGTTGGAGAGGAGGAGTGGCAGGCTCAATAGAGTTGGAAGCGAGGAGGAGCGGCAGGCTCAATAGAGGGAGGAGGAGGAGCGGCAGGCTCAATAGAGTTGGAGCGAGGAGGAGCGGCAGGCTCAATAGAGTTGGAGTGAGGAGGAGCGGCAGGCTCAATAGAGTTGGAGTGAGGAGGAGCGCAGGCAGGCTCAATAGAGTTGGAGTGAGGAGGAGGAGCAGGCTCAATAGAGTTGGTGAGGAGGAGGCTCAATAGAGTTGGTGAGGAGGAGCGGCAGGCTCAATAGAGTTGGAGTGAGGAGGAGCGGCAGGCTCAATAGAGTTGGAGGAGGAGCGGCAGGCTCAATAGAGTTGGAGTGAGGAGGAGCGGCAGGCTCAATAGAGTTGGAGTGAGGAGGAGCGCAGGCTCAATAGAGTTGGCGAGAGGGAGAATGTCAGGCTCAATAGAGTTGGAGTGAGGAGGAGTGGCAGGCTCAATAGAGTTGGTGAGGAGGAATGAGGAATAGAGTTGGAGAGGAGGAGTGGCAGGCTCAATAGAGTTGGAGTGAGGAGGAGCGGCAGGCTCAATAGAGTTGGAGTGAGGAGGAGCAGGCTCAATAGAGTTGGAGTGAGGAGGAGTGGCAGGCTCAATAGAGTTGGAGTGAGGAGGAGGAGTGGCAGGCTCAATAGAGTTGGAGCGAGGAGGAGCGGCAGGCTCAATAGAGTTGGTGAGGAGGAGGAGCGGCAGGCTCAATAGAGTTGGAGTGAGGAGGAGCGGCAGGCTCAATAGAGTTGGAGTGAGGAGGAGCGGCAGGCTCAATAGAGTTGGAGTGAGGAGGAGCGGCAGGCTCAATAGAGTTGGAGTGAGGAGGAGCGGCAGGCTCAATAGAGTTGGAGTGAGGAGGAGCGGCAGGCTCAATAGAGTTGGTGAGGTGGAGTGGCAGGCTCAATAAAGTTGGCGTGAGGAAGAATGGCAGGCTCAATAAAGTTAGAGTGAGGAGGAGTGGCAGGCTCAATAGAGTTGAAGTGAGGAGGAGCGGCAGGCTCAACAGAGTTGGTGAGGAGGAGTGGCAGGCTCAATAGAGTTGGAGCGAGGAGGAGCGGCAGGCTCAATAGAGTTGGAGTGAGGAGGAGCGGCAGGCTCAATAGAGTTGGAGTGAGGAGGAGAGGCAGGCTCAATAGAGTTGGTGGGGAGGAGCGGCAGGCTCAATAGAGTTGGAGTAAGGAGGAGCGGCAGGCTAAATAGAGTTGGAGTGAGGAGGAGCGGCAGGCTCAATAGAGTTGGAGTGAGGAAGAATAGCAGGCTCAATAGAGTTGGAGTGAGGAGGAGGAGGCTCAATAGAGTTGGCTCAATAGAGTTGAGGAGGAGCGGCAGGCTCAATAGAGTTGGAGTGAGGAGGAGCGGCAGGCTCAATAGAGTTGGAGTGAGGAGGAGCGGCAGGCTCAATAGAGTTGGAGTGAGGAGGAGCGGCAGGCTCAATAGAGTTGGTGAGGAGGAGCGGCAGGCTCAATAGAGTTGGAGTGAGGAGGAGCGGCAGGCTCAATAGAGTTGGAGTGAGGAGGAGCGGCAGGCTCAATAGAGGGGAGGAGCGGCAGGCTCAATAGAGGAGGAGCAGAGGAGGGCTCAATAGAGTTGGAGTGAGGAGGAGCGGCAGGCTCAATAGAGTTGGAGTGAGGAGGAGTGGCAGGCTCAATAGAGTTGAGTGAGGAGGAGCGGCAGGCTCAATAGAGTTGGTGAGGAGGAGTGGCAGGCTCAATAAAGTTGGCGTGGAAGAGAATGTCAGGCTCAATAAAGTTGGAGGAGGAGGAGTGGCAGGCTCAATAGAGTTGAAGTGAGGTGGAGCGGCAGGCTCAACAGCGATGGAGTGGCAGGCTCAATAGAGTTGGAGCTGAGGAGGAGCGGCAGGCTCAATAGAGTTGGAGTGAGGAGGAGCGGCAGGCTCAATAGAGTTGGTGAGGAGGAGTGCAGGCTCAATAGAGTTGGTGGGAGGAGCGGCAGGCTCAATAGAGTTGGAGTGAGGAGCGGCAGGCTAAAGAGTTGGAGGGAGGAGCGGCAGGCTCAATAGAGTTGGAGTGAGGAGGAGTAGCAGGCTCAATAGAGTTGAAGCGAGGAGGAGTGGCAGGCTCAATAGAGTTGGAGTGAGGAGGAGCGGCAGGCTCAATAGAGTTGGTGAGGAGGAGCGGCAGGCTCAATAGAGTTGGAGTGAGGAGGAGCGGCAGGCTCAATAGAGTTGGAGTGAGGAGGAGCGGCAGGCTCAATAGAGTTGGAGTGAGGAGGAGCGGCAGGCTCAATAGAGTTGGAGTGAGGAGGAGCGGCAGGCTCAATAGAGTTGGTGAGAGTTGGAGTGAGGAGGAGCGGCAGGCTCAATAGAGTTGGAGGAGGAGGAGTGGCAGGCTCAATAGAGTTGGTGAGGAGGAGCTCAATAGAGTTGGAGTGAGGAGGAGCGGCAGGCTCAATAGAGTTGGTGAGGAGGAGTGGCAGGCTCAATAGAGTTGGAGTGAGGAGGAGCGGCAGGCTCAATAGAGTTGGAGTGAGGAGGAGCGGCAGGCTCAATAGAGTTGGAGTGAGGAGGAGCGGCAGGCTCAATAGAGTTGGAGTGAGGAGGAGCGGAGCAGGCTCAATAGAGTTGGAGCGAGGAGGAGCGGCAGGCTCAATAGAGTTGGAGTGAGGAGGAGCGGCAGGCTCAATAGAGTTGGTGAGGAGGAGCGGCAGGCTCAATAGAGTTGGTGAGGAGGAGCGGCAGGCTCAATAGAGTTGGAGTGAGGAGGAGCGGCAGGCTCAATAGAGTTGGAGAGGAGGAGCGGCAGGCTCAATAGAGTTGGAGTGAGGAGGAGTGGCAGGCTCAATAGAGTTGGAGTGAGGCTCAGAGGAGCGGCAGGCTCAATAGAGTTGGTGAGGAGGAGCGGCAGGCTCAATAGAGTTGGAGTGAGGAGGAGCGGCAGGCTCAATAGAGTTGGAGTGAGGAGGAGCGGCAGGCTCAATAGAGTTGGAGTGAGGAGGAGTGGCAGGCTCAATAGAGTTGGGCTCAGTGAGGAGGAGCGGCAGGCTCAATAGAGTTGGAGTGAGGAGGAGCGGCAGGCTCAATAGAGTTGGAGTGAGGAGGAGCGGCAGGCTCAATAGAGTTGGTGAGGAGGAGCGGCAGGCTCAATAGAGTTGAGCTAGGAGGAGCGGCAGGCTCAATAGAGTTGGAGTGAGGAGGAGCGGCAGGCTCAGAGTTGGAGTGAGGAGGAGCGGCAGGCTCAATAGAGTTGGAGTGAGGAGGAGCGGCAGGCTCAATAGAGTTGGAGGAGGAGAGGAGGAGCGGCAGGCTCAATAGAGTTGGTGAGGAGGAGCGGCAGGCTCAATAGAGTTGGAGTGAGGAGGAGCGGCAGGCTCAATAGAGTTGGAGTGAGGAGGAGGGCAGGCTCAATAGAGTTGGAGGAGGAGGAGCGGCAGGCTCAATAGAGTTGGAGTGAGGAGGAGCGGCAGGCTCAATAGAGTTGGAGTGAGGAGGAGCGGCAGGCTCAATAGAGTTGGAGTGAGGAGGAGCTGCAGGCTCAATAGAGTTGGAGTGAGGAGGAGCTCAGGCTCAATAGAGTTGGAGTGAGGAGGAGCGGCAGGCTCAATAGAGTTGGAGTGAGGAGGAGCTCAATAGAGTTGGTGAGGAGGAGGAACTCAATAGAGTTGGTGAGGAGGAGTGGCAGGCTCAATAGAGTTGGAGTGAGGAGGAGCGGCAGGCTCAATAGAGTTGGAGTGAGGAGGAGTGGCAGGCTCAATAGAGTTGGAGTGAGGAGGAGCGGCAGGCTCAATAGAGTTGGAGTGAGGAGGAGCGGCAGGCTCAATAGAGTTGAGGTGAGGAGGAGCGGCAGGCTCAATAGAGTTGGAGTGAGGAGGAGCGGCAGGCTCAATAGAGTTGGAGTGAGGAGGAGTGGCAGGCTCAATAGAGTTGGAGTGAGGAGGAGCGGCAGGCTCAATAGAGTTGGAGGAGGAGGAGGAGCGGCAGGCTCAATAGAGTTGGAGTGAGGAGGAGCGGCAGGCTCAATAGAGTTGGAGTGAGGAGGAGCGGCAGGCTCAATAGAGTTGGTGTGAGGAGGAGCGGCAGGCTCAACAGAGTTGATGGAGTGGCAGGCTCAATAGAGTTGGAGCGAGGAGGAGCGGCAGGCTCAATAGAGTTGGAGTGAGGAGGAGCGGCAGGCTCAATAGAGTTGGAGCGAGGAGGAGCGGCAGGCTCAATAGAGTTGGTGGGGAGGAGCGGCAGGCTCAATAGAGTTGGAGTGAGGAGGAGCGGCAGGCTCAATAGAGTTGGAGTGAGGAGGAGCGGCAGGCTCGATAGAGTTGGAGTGAGGAAGAATAGCAGGCTCAATAGAGTTGGAGTGAGGAGGAGCGGCAGGCTCAATAGAGTTGGAGCGAGGAGGAGCGGCAGGCTCAATAGAGTTGGTGAGGAGGAGAGGAGGGAGGAGCGGCAGGCTCAATAGAGTTGGAGTGAGGAGGAGCGGCAGGCTCAATAGAGTTGGAGTGAGGAGGAGCGGCAGGCTCAATAGAGTTGGAGTGAGGAGGAGCGGCAGGCTCAATAGAGTTGGAGTGAGGAGGAGTGGCAGGCTCAATAGAGTTGGAGTGAGGAGGAGCGGCAGGCTCAATAGAGTTGGAGTGAGGAGGAGTGGCAGGCTCAATAGAGTTGGAGTGAGGAGGAACGGCAGGCTCAACAGAGTTGGAGTGAGGAGGAGCGGCAGGCTCAATATAGTTGAAGCGAGGAGGAGTGGCAGGCTCAATAGATTTGGAGTGAGGAGGAGCGGCAGGCTCAATAGAGTTGGTGAGGAGGAGTGGCAGGCTCAATAGAGTTAGAGTGAGGAGGAGCGGCAGGCTCAATAGAGTTGGAGTGAGGAGGAGCGGCAGGCTCAATAGAGTTGGAGCGAGGAGGAGCGGCAGGCTCAATAGAGTTGGTGGGGAGGAGCGGCAGGCTCAATAGAGTTGGAGTAAGGAGGAGCGGCAGGCTCAATAGAGTTGGAGTGAGGAGGAGCGGCAGGCTCAATAGAGTTGGAGTGAGGAGGAGCGGCAGGCTCAATAGAGTTGGAGTGAGGAGGAGCGGCAGGCTCAATAGAGTTGGTGAGGAGGAGCGGCAGGCTCAATAGAGTTGGAGCGAGGAGGAGCGGCAGGCTCAATAGAGTTGGTGAGGAGGAGCGGCAGGCTCAATAGAGTTGGAGTGAGGAGGAGCGGCAGGCTCAATAGAGTTGGAGTGAGGAGGAGCGGCAGGCTCAATAGAGTTGGAGTGAGGAGGAGCGGCATGCTCAATAGAGTTGGTGAGGAGGAGTGGCAGGCTCAATAGAGTTGGAATGAGGTGGAGCGGCAGGCTCAATAGAGTTGGTGAGGAGGAGCTGCAGGCTCAATAGAGTTGGAGTGAGGAGGAGCGGCAGGCTAAATAGAGTTGGTGAGGAGGAGCTGCAGGCTCAATAGAGTTGGAGTGAGGAGGAGTGGCAGGCTCAATAGAGTTGAAGTGAGGTGGAGCGACAGGCTCAACAGCGATGGAGTGGCAGGCTCGATAGAGTTGGAGTGAGGAGGAGCGGCAGGCTAAATAGAGTTGGAGTGAGGAGGAGTGGCAGGCTCAATAGATTTGGAGTGAGGAGGAGCGGCAGGCTCAATAGAGTTGGTGAGGAGGAGTGGCAGGCTCAATAGAGTTGGAGTGAGGAGGAGCGGCAGGCTCAATAGAGTTGGAGTGAGGAGGAGCGACAGGCTCAATAGAGTTGGTGAGGAGGAGTGGCAGGCTCAATAAAGTTGGCGTGAGGGAGAATGTCAGGCTCAATAAAGTTGGAGTGAGGAGGAGTGGCAGGCTCAATAGAGTTGAAGTGAGGTGGAGCGGCAGGCTCAACAGCGATGGAGTGGCAGGCTCAATAGAGTTGGAGCTAGGAGGAGCGGCAGGCTCAATAGAGTTGGAGTGAGGAGGAGCGGCAGGCTCAATAGAGTTGGAGCGAGGAGGAGAGGCAGGCTCAATAGAGTTGGTGGGGAGGAGCGGCAGGCTCAATAGAGTTGGAGTAAGGAGGAGCGGCAGGCTAAATATAGTCGGAGTGAGGAGGAGCGGCAGGCTCGATAGAGTTGGAGTGAGGAAGAATAGCAGGCTCAATAGAGTTGGAGTGAGGAGGAGCGGCAGGCTCAATAGAGTTGGAGTGAGGAGGAGCGGCAGGCTCAATAGAGTTGGTGAGGAGGAGCGGCAGGCTCAATAGAGTTGGAGTGGAGGAGCGGCAGGCTCAATAGAGTTGGAGTGAGGAGGAGCGGCAGGCTCAATAGAGTTGGAGTGAGGAGGAGCGGCAGGCTCAATAGAGTTGGAGTGAGGAGGAGCGGCAGGCTCAATAGAGTTGGAGTGAGGAGGAGCGGCAGGCTCAATAGAGTTGGAGTGAGGAGGAGCGGCAGGCTCAATAGAGTTGGTGAGGAGGAGTGGCAGGCTCAATAGAGTTGGAATGAGGTGGAGCGGCAGGCTCAATATAGTTGGTGAGGAGGAGCTGCAGGCTCAATAGAGTTGGAGTGAGGAGGAGCGGCAGGCTAAATAGAGGTGGAGTGGCAGGCTCAATAGATTTGGAGTGAGGAGGAGCGGCAGGCTTAAAAGCGTTGGTGAGGAGGAGTGGCAGGCTCAATAGAGTTGGAGTGAGGAGGAGCGGCAGGCTCAATAGAGTTGGAGTGAGGAGGAGCGGCAGGCTCAATAGAGTTGGTGAGGAGGAGTGGCAGGCTCAATAAAGTTGGCGTGAGGAAGAATGGCAGGCTCAATAAAGTTAGAGTGAGGAGGAGTGGCAGGCTCAATAGAGTTGAAGTGATGAGGAGCGGCAGGCACAACAGCGATGGAGTGAGGAGGAGTGGCAGGCTCAATAGAGTTGGAGCGGCAGGCTCAATAGAGTTGGAGTGAGGAGGAGCGGCAGGCTCAATAGAGTTGGAGCGAGGAGGAGAGGCAGGCTCAATAGAGTTGGTGGGGAGGAGCGGCAGGCTCAATAGAGTTGGAGTAAGGAGGAGCGGCAGGCTCAATAGAGTTGGAGTGAGGAGGAGCGGCAGGCTCAATAGAGTTGGAGTGAGGAGAATGAGTGGTTGGAGTGAGGAGGAGCGGCAGGCTCAATAGAGTTGGAGTGAGGAGGAGCGGCAGGCTCAATAGAGTTGGAGTGAGGAGGAGCGGCAGGCTCAATAGAGTTGGAGTGAGGAGGAGCGGCAGGCTCAATAGAGTTGGGTGAGGAGGAGTGGCAGGCTCAATAGAGTTGGAGCGGCAGGCTCAATAGAGTTGGAGTGAGGAGGAGCGGCAGGCTCAATAGAGTTGGAGCGAGGAGGAGCGGCAGGCTCAATAGAGTTGGAGTGAGGAGGAGCGGCAGGCTCAATAGAGTTGGAGTGAGGAGGAGGAGGCTCAATAGAGTTGAGAGCTCAATAGAGTTGGTGGGGAGGAGCGGCAGGCTCAATAGAGTTGGAGTGAGGAGGAGCGGCAGGCTAAATATAGAGTTGGAGTGAGGAGGAGCGGCAGGCTCAATAGAGTTGGAGTGAGGAAGAGGAGTGGCAGGCTCAATAGAGTTGGAGTGAGGAGGAGCGGCAGGCTCAATAGAGTTGGAGTGAGTGAGAGAGGAGGAGCGGCAGGCTCAATAGAGTTGGTGAGGAGGAGCAGCAGGCTCAATAGAGTTGGAGTGAGGAGGAGCGGCAGGCTCAATAGAGTTGGAGCGAGGAGGAGCGGCAGGCTCAATAGAGTTGGAGTGAGGAGGAGCGGCAGGCTCAATAGAGTTGGAGTGAGGAGGAGCGGCAGGCTCAATAGAGTTGGAGTGAGGAGGAGCGGCAGGCTCAATAGAGTTGGTGAGGAGGAGGCAGGCTCAATAGAGTTGGAGTGAGGAGGAGCGGCAGGCTCAATAGAGTTGAGTGAGGAGGAGCGGCAGGCTCAATAGAGTTGGAGTGAGGAGGAGCGGCAGGCTCAATAGAGTTGGTGGGAGGAGCGGCAGGCTCAATAGAGTTGGAGTGAGGAGGAGCGGCAGGCTCAATAGAGTTGGAGTGAGGAGGAGCGGCAGGCTCAATAGAGTTGGAGGAGTGGCGAGTTGAGTGAGGAGGAGCAGGCTCAATAGAGTTGGAGTGAGGAGGAGCGGCAGGCTCAATAGAGTTGGTGAGAGGAGGAGCGGCAGGCTCAATAGAGTTGGAGTGAGGAGGAGCGGCAGGCTCAATAGAGTTGGAGTGAGGAGGAGCGGCAGGCTCAATAGAGTTGGAGTGAGGAGGAGCGGCAGGCTCAATAGAGTTGGTGAGGAGGAGCGGCAGGCTCAATAGAGTTGGAGTGAGGAGGAGCGGCAGGCTCAATAGAGTTGGTGAGGAGGAGCGGCAGGCTCAATAGAGTTGGGGAGGAGGAGCGGCAGGCTCAATAGAGTTGGAGTGAGGAGGAGCGGCAGGCTCAATAGAGTTGGAGTGAGGAGGAGCGGCAGGCTCAATAGAGTTGGAGTGAGGAGGAGTGGCAGGCTCAATAGAGTTGGAATGAGGTGGAGCGGCAGGCTCAATAGAGTTGGTGAGGAGGAGCTGCAGGCTCAATAGAGTTGGAGTGAGGAGGAGCGGCAGGCTAAATAGAGTTGGTGAGGAGGAGCTGCAGGCTCAATAGAGTTGGAGTGAGGAGGAGTGGCAGGCTCAATAGAGTTGGTGAGGTGAGGAGGCTCAACAGCGGCTCATGGAGGAGTGGCAGGCTCAATAGAGTTGGAGTGAGGAGGAGCAGGCTCAATAGAGTTGGAGTGAGGAGGAGCGGCAGGCTCAATAGAGTTGGAGTGAGGAGGAGCGGCAGGCTCAATTGAGTTGGTGAGGAGGAGCGGCAGGCTCAATAGAGTTGGAGTGAGGAGGAGGAGGCAGGCTCAATAGAGTTGGAGTGAGGAGGAGCGGCAGGCTCAATAGAGTTGGAGTGAGGGAGGAGGCGGCAGGCTCAATAAAGTTGGAGTGAGGAGGAGCGGCAGGCTCAATAGAGTTGGAGTGAGGAGGAGTGGCAGGCTCAATAGAGTTGGCGTGAGGGAGAATGGCAGGCTCAATAGAGTTGGAGTGAGGAGGAGCGGCAGGCTCAATAGAGTTGGAGTGAGGAGGCTCAATAGAGTGAGTGAGGAGGAGCGGCAGGCTCAATAGAGTTGGAGTGAGGAGGAGCGGGCTCAGGCTCAGGAGGAGCGGTTGGAGCGAGGAGGAGCGGCAGGCTCAATAGAGTTGGTGAGGAGGAGCGGCAGGCTCAATAGAGTTGGAGTAAGGAGGAGCGGCAGGCTACATAGAGTCGGAGTGAGGAGGAGCGGCAGGCTCAAGAGAGTTGGAGTGAGGAGAATAGCAGGCTCAATAGAGTTGGAGTGAGGAGGAGGCTCAATAGCGGCAGGCTCAATAGAGTTGGTGAGGAGGAGCGGCAGGCTCAATAGAGTTGGAGTGAGGAGGAGCGGCAGGCTCAATAGAGTTGGAGTGAGGAGGAGCGGCAGGCTCAATAGAGTTGGAGTGAGGAGGAGCGGCAGGCTCAATAGAGTTGGTGAGGAGGAGTGGCAGGCTCAATAGAGTTGGAATGAGGTGGAGCGGCAGGCTCAATATAGTTGGTGAGGAGGAGCTGCAGGCTCAATAGAGTTGGAGTGAGGAGGAGCGGCAGGCTAAATAGAGGTGGAGTGGCAGGCTCAATAGATTTGGAGTGAGGAGGAGCGGCAGGCTTAAAAGCGTTGGTGAGGAGGAGTGGCAGGCTCAATAGAGTTGGAGTGAGGAGGAGCGGCAGGCTCAATAGAGTTGGAGTGAGGAGGAGCGGCAGGCTCAATAGAGTTGGTGAGGAGGAGTGGCAGGCTCAATAAAGTTGGCGTGAGGGAGAATGTCAGGCTCAATAAAGTTGGAGTGAGGAGGAGTGGCAGGCTCAATAGAGTTGAAGTGAGGTGGAGCGGCAGGCTCAACAGCGATGGAGTGGCAGGCTCAATAGAGTTGGAGCTAGGAGGAGCGGCAGGCTCAATAGAGTTGGAGTGAGGAGGAGCGGCAGGCTCAATAGAGTTGGAGCGAGGAGGAGCGGCAGGCTCAATAGAGTTGGTGAGGAGGAGCGGCAGGCTCAATAGAGTTGGAGTGAGGAGGAGCGGCAGGCTCAATAGAGTTGGAGTGAGGAGGAGCGGCAGGCTCAATAGAGTTGGAGTGAGGAAGAATAGCGGCAGGCTCAATAGAGTTGGAGTGAGGAGGGGCAGGCTCAATAGGCTCAGTTGGAGTGAGGAGGAGCGGCAGGCTCAATAGAGTTGGAGGAGGAGCGAGGAGAGTTGAGTGAGGAGGAGAGGCTCAATAGAGTTGGAGTGAGGAGGAGCGGCAGGCTCAATAGAGTTGGAGTGAGGAGGAGCGGCAGGCTCAATAGAGTTGGAGAGGGAGGATGGCAGGCTCAATAGAGTTGGTGAGGAGGAGCGGCAGGCTCAATTGGAGTTGGGCTCAATAGAGTGAGGAGGAGCGGCAGGCTCAATAGAGTTGGAGTGAGGAGGAGTGGCAGGCTCAATAGAGTTGGAGCGGCAGGCTCAATAGAGTTGGAGTGAGGAGGAGCGGCAGGCTCAATAGAGTTGGAGCGAGGAGGAGCGGCAGGCTCAATAGAGTTGGAGTGAGGAGGAGTGGCAGGCTCAACAGAGTTGGAGCGAGGAGGAGCGGCAGGCTCAATAGAGTTGGAGTGAGGAGGAGCGGCAGGCTCAATAGAGTTGGTGAGGAGGAGCGGCAGGCTCAATAGAGTTGGAGTGAGGAGGAGCGGCAGGCTAAATAGAGTTGGAGGAGGAGGAGCAGGCTCAATAGAGTTGGAGTGAGGAGGAGCGGCAGGCTCAATAGAGTTGGAGTGAGGAGGAGCGGCAGGCTCAATAGAGTTGGAGCGAGGAGGAGCGGCAGGCTCAATAGAGTTGGAGTGAGGAGGAGCGGCAGGCTCAATAGAGTTGGTGAGGTGGAGTGGCAGGCTCAATAAAGTTGGCGTGAGGAGGAGTGGCAGGCTCAATAGAGTTGGAGCGAGGAGGAGCGGCAGGCTCAATAGAGTTGGAGTGAGGAGGAGTGGCAGGCTCAATAGAGTTGGAGCGAGGAGGAGCGGCAGGCTCAATAGAGTTGGAGTGAGGAGGAGCGGCAGGCTCAATAGAGTTGGAGTGAGGAGGAGGAGCGGCAGGCTCAATAGAGTTGAGTGAGGAGGAGCGGCAGGCTCAATAGAGTTGGAGGAGGAGGAGCGGCAGGCTCAATAGAGTTGGAGTGAGGAGGAGCGGCAGGCTCAATAGAGTTGGAGTGAGGAGGAGCGGCAGGCTCAATAGAGTTGGAGTGAGGAGGAGCGGCAGGCTCAATAGAGTTGAGTTGAGGAGGAGGAGCGGCAGGCTCAATAGAGTTGGAGTGAGGAGGAGCGGCAGGCTCAATAGAGTTGGTGAGGAGGAGCGGCAGGCTCAATAGAGTTGGTGAGAGAGGAGGCAGAGGTTGGAGTGAGGAGGAGCGGCAGGCTCAATAGAGTTGGAGTGAGGAGGAGCGGCAGGCTCAATAGAGTTGGAGTGAGGAGGAGCGGCAGGCTCAATAGAGTTGGTGAGGAGGAGTGGCAGGCTCAATAGAGTTGGAATGAGGTGGAGCGGCAGGCTCAATAGAGTTGGTGAGGAGGAGCTGCAGGCTCAATAGAGTTGGAGTGAGGAGGAGCGGCAGGCTAAATAGAGTTGGTGAGGAGGAGCTGCAGGCTCAATAGAGTTGGAGTGAGGAGGAGTGGCAGGCTCAATAGAGTTGAAGTGAGGTGGAGCGACAGGCTCAACAGCGAGGAGTGGCAGGCTCAATAGAGTTGGAGTGAGGAGGAGCGGCAGGCTCAATAGAGTTGGAGTGAGGAGGAGCGGCAGGCTCAATAGAGTTGGAGTGAGGAGGAGCGGCAGGCTCAATAGAGTTGGTGAGGAGGAGTGGCAGGCTCAATAGAGTTGGAGTGAGGAGGAGCGGCAGGCTCAATAGAGTTGGAGTGAGGAGGAGCGGCAGGCTCAATAGAGTTGGTGAGGAGGAGTGGCAGGCTCAATAGAGTTGGAGTGAGGAGGAGTGGCAGGCTCAATAGAGTTGGTGAGGAGGAGAGGAAGTGGCAGGCTCAATAAAGTTGGCGTGAGGGAGAATGTCAGGCTCAATAAAGTTGGAGTGAGGAGGAGTGGCAGGCTCAATAGAGTTGAAGTGAGGTGGAGCGGCAGGCTCAACAGCGATGGAGTGGCAGGCTCAATAGAGTTGGAGCTAGGAGGAGCGGCAGGCTCAATAGAGTTGGAGTGAGGAGGAGCGGCAGGCTCAATAGAGTTGGAGTGAGGAGGAGCGGCAGGCTCAATAGAGTTGGTGAGGAGGAGCGGCAGGCTTGAGTTGGAGCGGCAGGCTAAATATAGTGAGGAGGAGCGGCAGGCTCAATAGAGTTGGAGTGAGGAGGAATAGCAGGCTCAATAGAGTTGGAGTGAGGAGGAGCGGCAGGCTCAATAGAGTTGGAGTGAGGAGGAGGAATAGCGGCAGGCTCAATAGAGTTGGTGAGGAGGAGCGGCAGGCTCAATAGAGTTGGAGTGAGGAGGAGCGGCAGGCTCAATAGAGTTGGAGTGAGGAGGAGCGGCAGGCTCAATAGAGTTGAGTGGAGGAGTGGCAGGCTCAATAGAGTTGGAGTGAGGAGGAGAATAGCAGGCTCAATAGAGTTGGTGAGGAGGAGCTGCAGGCTCAATAGAGTTGGAGTGAGGAGGAGCGGCAGGCTCAATAGAGGAGGTGAATAGAGTTTGGAGAGCGGCAGGCTCAATAGAGTTGGAGTGAGGAGGAGCGGCAGGCTCAATAGAGTTGGAGTGAGGAGGAGTGGCAGGCTCAATAGAGTTGGAGTGAGGAGGAGCGGCAGGCTCAATAGAGTTGGGAGGAGGAGCTCAGGCTCAATAGAGTTGGTGAGGAGGAGTGGCAGGCTCAATAGAGTTGGAATGAGGAGGAGCGGCAGGCTCAATAGAGTTGGTGAGGAGGAGCGGCAGGCTCAATAGAGTTGGAGTGAGGAGGAGCGGCAGGCTCAATAGAGTTGGTGAGGAGGAGCTGCAGGCTCAATAGAGTTGGAGAGGAGGAGTGGCAGGCTCAATAGAGTTGGAGCGAGGAGGAGCGGCAGGCTCAATAGAGTTGGAGTGAGGAGGAGCGGCAGGCTCAATAGAGTTGGAGTTGGAGGAGCGGCAGGCTCAATAGAGTTGGAGTGAGGAGGAGTGGCAGGCTCAATAGAGTTGGAGTGAGGAGGAGCGGCAGGCTCAATAGAGTTGGAGTGAGGAGGAGCGGCAGGCTCAATAGAGTTGGGAGAGGAGGAGCGGCAGGCTCAATAGAGTTGGAGGAGGAGGAGCGGCAGGCTCAATAGAGTTGGAGTGAGGAGGAGGAGGAGCGGCAGGCTCAATAGAGTTGGAGTGAGGAGGAGCGGCAGGCTCAATAGAGTTGGTGAGGAGGAGCTGCAGGCTCAATAGAGTTGGAGGAGTGAGGAGAGAGCGGCAGGCTCAATAGAGTTGGAGTGAGGAGGAGTGGCAGGCTCAATAGAGTTGGTGAGGTGGGAGCGGCAGGCTCAATAGAGAGGAGGAGGAGCGGCAGGCTCAATAGAGTTGGAGTGAGGAGGAGCGGCAGGCTCAATAGAGTTGGAGTAGGAGTTGAGTTGTGAGGAGGAGGAGAGAATTGGCAGGCTCAATAGAGTTGGAGTGAGGAGGAGCGGCAGGCTCAATAGAGTTGGAGTGAGGAGGAGCGGCAGGCTCAATAGAGTTGGTGAGGAGGAGCGGCAGGCTCAATAGAGTTGGAGTGAGGAGGAGCGGCAGGCTCAATAGAGTTGGAGTGAGGAGGAGCGGCAGGCTCAATAGAGTTGGAGTGAGGAGGAGCGGCAGGCTCAATAGAGTTGGAGTGAGGAGGAGCGGCAGGCTCAATAGAGTTGGAGTGAGGAGGAGCGGCAGGCTCAATAGAGTTGGAGTGAGGAGGAGCGCAGGCTCAATAGAGTTGGTGAGGAGGAGTGGCAGGCTCAATAGAGTTGGGTGGCTCAGTTGAGGAGGAGGCAGGCTCAATAGAGTTGGTGAGGAGGAGTGGCAGGCTCAATAGAGTTGGAATGAGGAGGAGCGGCAGGCTCAATAGAGTTGGTGAGGAGGAGCTGCAGGCTCAATAGAGTTGGAGTGAGGAGGAGCGGCAGGCTAAATAGAGTTGGAGGTGGGAGTGGCAGGCTCAATAGATTGGAGTGAGGAGGAGCGGCAGGCTCAATAGAGTTGGTGAGGAGGAGTGGCAGGCTCAATAGAGTTGGAGTGAGGAGGAGCGGCAGGCTCAATAGAGCTGGAGTGAGGAGGAGCGGCAGGCTCAATAGAGTTGGAGTGAGGAGGAGCGCAGGCTCAATAGAGTTGGAGTGAGGAGGAGGCAGGCTCAATAGAGTTGGCAGGCTCAATAGAGTTGGAAGCGTGAGGAGCGGCAGGCTCAATGTCAGGCTCAATAGAGTTGGAGTGAGGAGGAGTGGCAGGCTCAATAGAGTTGAAGTGAGGTGGAGCGGCAGGCTCAACAGAGTTGAGTGAGGAGTGGCAGGCTCAATAGAGTTGGAGCTAGGAGGAGCGGCAGGCTCAATAGAGTTGGAGTGAGGAGGAGCGGCAGGCTCAATAGAGTTGGAGCGAGGAGGAGAGGCAGGCTCAATAGAGTTGGTGGGGAGGAGCGGCAGGCTCAATAGAGTTGGAGTAAGGAGGAGCGGCAGGCTAAATATAGTCGGAGTGAGGAGGAGCGGCAGGCTCGATAGAGTTGGAGTGAGGAAGAATAGCAGGCTCAATAGAGTTGGAGCGAGGAGGAGCGGCAGGCTCAATAGAGTTGGTGAGGAGGAGTGGCAGGCTCAATAGAGTGAGGTGAGGAGGAGCAGGCTCAATAGAGTTGGAGTGAGGAGGAGCGGCAGGCTCAATAGAGTTGGAGTGAGGAGGAGCGGCAGGCTCAATAGAGTTGGAGTGAGGAGGAGCGGCAGGCTCAATAGAGTTGGTGAGGAGGAGTGGCAGGCTCAATAGAGTTGGAGTGAGGAGGAGCGGCAGGCTCAATAGAGTTGGTGAGGAGGAGCGGCAGGCTCAATAGAGTTGGAGTGAGGAGGAGCGGCAGGCTCAATAGAGTTGGAGTGAGGAGGAGCGGCAGGCTCAATAGAGTTGGAGCGAGGAGGAGCGGCAGGCTCAATAGAGTTGGAGTGAGGAGGAGCGGCAGGCTCAATAGAGTTGGTGAGGAGGAGCGGCAGGCTCAATAGAGTTGGAGTGAGGAGGAGCGGCAGGCTCAATAGAGTTGGAGTGAGGAGGAGCGGCAGGCTCAATAGAGTTGGAGTGAGGAGGAGCGGCAGGCTCAATAGAGTTGGTGAGGAGGAGCGGCAGGCTCAATAGAGTTGGAGTGAGGAGGAGCGGCAGGCTAAATAGAGTTGGAGCGAGGAGGAGCGGCAGGCTCAATAGAGTTGGAGTGAGGAGGAGCGGCAGGCTCAATAGAGTTGGAGTGAGGAGGAGTGGCAGGCTCAATAGAGTTGGAGTGAGGAGGAGCGGCAGGCTCAATAGAGTTGGAGTGAGGAGGAGCGGCAGGCTCAATAGAGTTGGAGTGAGGAGGAGCGGCAGGCTCAATAGAGTTGGAATGAGGTGGAGCGGCAGGCTCAATAGAGTTGGTGAGGAGGAGCTGCAGGCTCAATAGAGTTGGAGTGAGGAAGAATAGCATGCTCAATAGAGTTGGAGTGAGGAGGAGCGGCAGGCTCAATAGAGTTGGAGCGAGGAGGAGCGGCAGGCTCAATAGAGTTGGTGAGGAGGAGCGGCAGGCTCAATAGAGTTGGAGTGAGGAGGAGCGGCAGGCTCAATAGAGTTGGAGTGAGGAGGAGCGGCAGGCTCAATAGAGTTCAATAGAGTTGAGGGAGGAGCGGCAGGCTCAATAGAGTTGGTGAGGAGGAGCGGCAGGCTCAATAGAGTTGGAGGAGGAGGAGCGGCAGGCTCAATAGAGTTGGAGTGAGGAGGAGCGGCAGGCTCAATAGAGTTGGAGTGAGGAGGAGCGGCAGGCTCAATAGAGTTGGAGTGAGGAGGAGCGGCAGGCTCAATAGAGTTGGTGAGGAGGAGCGGCAGGCTCAATAGAGTTGGAGTGAGGAGGAGCGGCAGGCTCAATAGAGTTGGAACGAGGAGGAGCGGCAGGCTCAATAGAGTTGGTGAGGAGGAGCGGCAGGCTCCATAGAGTTGGAGTGAGGAAGAATAGCAGGCTCAATAGAGTTGGAGTGAGGAGGAGCGGCAGGCTCAATAGAGTTGGAGTGAGGAGGAGCGGCAGGCTCAATAGAGTTGGAGTGAGGAGGAGCGGCAGGCTCAATAGAGTTGGAGTGAGGAGGAGCGGCAGGCTCAATAGAGTTGGAGTGAGGAGGAGTGGCAGGCTCAATAGCTCAGGCTCAATAGAGTTGGAGTGAGGAGGAGCGGCAGGCTCAATAGAGTTGGAGTGAGGAGGAGCGGCAGGCTCAATAGAGTTGGTGAGGGAGGAGTGGCAGGCTCAATAGAGTTGGAGTGAGGAGGAGTGGCAGGCTCAATAGAGTTGGAGTGAGGAGGAGCGGCAGGCTCAATAGAGTTGGAGTGAGGAGGAGCGGCAGGCTCAATAGAGTTGGAGGAGGAGCGCAGGCTCAATAGAGTTGGAGTGAGGAGGAGCAGGCTCAATAGAGTTGGAGTGAGGAGGAGCGGCAGGCTCAATAGAGTTGGAGGAGGAGGCAGGCTCAATAGAGTTGGTGAGGAGGAGTGGCAGGCTCAATAGAGTTGGAGTAAGGAGGAGCGGCAGGCTCAATAGAGTTGGAGTGAGGAGGAGCGGCAGGCTAAATAGAGTTGGAGTGAGGGGGAGCGGAAGGCTCAATAGAGTTGGAGTGAGGAGGAGGAGGCAGGCTCAATAGAGTTGGAGTGAGGAGGAGCGGCAGGCTCAATAGAGTTGGAGTGAGGAGGAGCGGCAGGCTCAATAGAGTTGGAGTGAGGGAGGAGCGGCAGGCTCAATAGAGTTGGAGCGAGGAGGAGAGGCAGGCTCAATAGAGTTGGTGAGGAGGAGCGGCAGGCTCGATAGAGTTGGAGTGAGGAAGAATAGCAGGCTCAATAGAGTTGGAGTGAGGAGGAGCGGCAGGCTCAATAGAGTTGGAGCGAGGAGGAGCGGCAGGCTCAATAGAGTTGGTGAGGAGGAGCGGCAGGCTCAATAGAGTTGGAGTGAGGAGGAGCGGCAGGCTCAATAGAGTTGGAGTGAGGAGGAGGAGGAGCGGAGGAGGAGTGGCAGGCTCAATAGAGTTGGAGTGAGGAGGAGCGGCAGGCTCAATAGAGTTGGAGTGAGGAGGAGTGGCAGGCTCAATAGAGTTGGAGTGAGGAGGAGGCAGGCTCAATAGAGTTGGAGTGAGGAGGAGCGGCAGGCTCAATAGAGTTGGAGTGAGGAGGAGCGGCAGGCTCAATAGAGTTGGTGTGAGGAGGAGCGGCAGGCTCAATAGAGTTGGAGTGAGGAGGAGCGGCAGGCTCAATAGAGTTGGAGTGAGGAGGAAGCGGCAGGCTCAATAGAGTTGGAATAGAGTGAGGAGGAGCGGCAGGCTCAATAGAGTTGGAGTGAGGAGGAGCGGCAGGCTCAATAGAGTTGGAGTGAGGAGGAGGCTCAATAGAGTTGGCAGGCTCAATAGAGTTGGAGTGAGGAGGAGCGGCAGGCTCAATAGAGTTGGAGTGAGGAGGAGCGGCAGGCTCAATAGAGTTGGAGTGAGGAGGAGCGGCAGGCTCAATAGAGTTGGAGTGAGGAGGAGCGGCAGGCTCAATAGAGTTGGAGAATGTCAGGAATGAGGAGGAGCGGCAGGCTCAATAGAGTTGGTGAGGAGGAGCGGCAGGCTCAATAGAGTTGGAGTGAGGAGGAGCGGCAGGCTCAATAGAGTTGGAGTGAGGAGCGGCAGGCTCAATAGAGTTGGAGTGAGGAGGAGCGGCAGGCTCAATAGAGTTGGAGTGAGGAGGAGTGGCAGGCTCAATAGAGTTGGAGTGAGGAGGAGCGGCAGGCTCAATAGAGTTGGAGGAGGAGAATGGCAGGCTCAATAGAGTTGGAGTGAGGAGGAGCGGCAGGCTCAATAGAGTTGGTGGGGAGGAGGCTGAGGAGGAGCGGCAGGCTCAATAGAGTTGGAGTGAGGAGGAGCGGCAGGCTCAATAGAGTTGGAGTGAGGAGGAGCGGCAGGCTCAATAGAGTTGAAGTGAGGAGGAGGGGCAGGCTCAATAGAGTTGGAGCTCAATAGAGTTGGTGAGGAGGAGCGGCAGGCTCAATAGAGTTGGAGTGAGGAGGAGCGGCAGGCTCAATAGAGTTGGAGTGAGGAGGAGCGGCAGGCTCAATAGAGTTGGAGTGAGGAGGAGCGGCAGGCTCAATAGAGTTGGAGTGAGGAGGAGCGGCAGGCTCAATAGAGTTGGAGTGAGGAGGAGCGGCAGGCTCAATAGAGTTGGAGTGAGGAGGAGCGGCAGGCTCAATGAGTTGGAGCGAGGAGGAGCGGCAGGCTCGATAGAGTTGGAGCGAGGAGGAGCGGCAGGCTCAATAGAGTTGGAGTGAGGAGGAGCGGCAGGCTCAATAGAGTTGGGGAGGAGGAGCGGCAGGCTCAATAGAGTTGGGTGAGGAGGAGCGGCAGGCTCAAATAGAGTTGGAGTGAGGAGGCTCAGAGTTGGAGTGCAGGCTCAATAGAGTTGGAGTGAGGAGGAGCGGCAGGCTCAATAGAGTTGGTGAGGAGGAGTGGCAGGCTCAATAGAGTTGGAGTGAGGAGGAGCGGCAGGCTCAATAGAGTTGGTGGGGAGGAGCGGCAGGCTCAATAGAGTTGGAGTAAGGAGGAGCGGCAGGCTAAATAGAGTCTGAGTGATGAGGAGCGGCAGGCTCGATAGAGTTGGAGTGAGGAAGAATGGCAGGCTAAATAGAGTTGGTGAGGAGGAGGGCAGGCTCAATAGAGTTGGAGTGAGGAGGAGTGGTAGGCTCAATAGAGTTGGTGAGGAGGAGTGGCAGGCTCAATAGATTTGGAGTGAGGAGGAGTGGCAGGCTCAATAGATTTGGAGTGAGGAGGAGTGGCAGGCTCAATAGATTTGGAGTGAGGAGGAGCGGCAGGCTCAATAGAGTTGGTGAAGAGGAGCGGCAGGCTCAACAGAGTTGGAGTGAGGAGGAGCGGCAGGCTCAATAGAGTTGGATTGAGGAGTAGCGGCAGGCTCAATAGAGTTGAATCGAGGAGGAGAGGCATTCTCAATAGAGTTGGAGCGGCAGGCTCAATAGAGTTGGAGCGAGGAGGAGCGGCAGCCTCAACAGCGTTGGAGTGAGGAGGTGTGGCATTCTCAATAGAGTTTGAGTGAGGAGGAGCGGCAGGCTCAATACAGTTGGTGAAGAGGAGAGGCAGGCTCAATAAAGTTGGAGTGAGGAGGAGCGGCAGGCTCAATAGAGTTGGTGAGGAGGAGCGGCAGGCTCAATAGAGTTGGAGCGAGGAGGAGCAGCAGGCTCAATAGAGTTGGTGAGGAGTAGCAGGCTCAATAGAGTTGGAGTGAGGAGGAGCGGCAGGTTCAACAGCGTTGGAGTGAGGAGGAGTGGCAGGCTCAATAGAGTTGGAGTTATGACTGTATTTCATCTTTTTGCATCACTTGCTTGCTACTTTTTTAAACACAAACCCTTTATAATATGAAAGCACATGTTGTTGGAGGAGTCCATCTAAGCAAATAAACCAAAGAAAGGAGAACGAGAACAAGATATGCCCATTGACATAATTTCCACTCCGAGAAATAATAACAAAGAACCTCAGATGAGTTATAAAAATAAACTCTCATCCTCCTATAGGTAGGTCTGAGCTCGATGCTCAGTGAGAGTCTATGGGCTTCCGCAGAACAGAAACAGAAACGTAATTCTCTGCGCTCCTATTTTGATGCATGTTTTTTGATCCCATGAATATTTAATAGAATGGGCCCAAACCGACGCCATATAACACTCCTTCATAACTGATGCTCTCCACCCGTGAGCCATGAACATTAGGAGGTGATGATTGAGTGCATTCAAATGAACTCATTCAAACAGCATATTGATTACTTGATGGAAGAAAAGAGAAGAGAGGTCCCCCCTCACGCGCACACACACACACACACACACACACACACACACACACACACACACACACACACACACACACACACACACACACACACACACACACACACGCACACACACGCACACACACAATATCCTGCGTACCAGTGGAATCAGAATCAGTATTGTTTCCACATAGAGGGAGAGGCTAGGGGACGGCTGGGCCTTGGTTAGTGTGGGTTTTTCCCCTCCTCCCTATCTATCTTCTTAAATGATGTGTACATTCAGTCTTACAGGGAAGTTAATTAGGTCCAAAGATTGCTTCAGGTATTGTTCAAGTAATTCAAAATGTCAGAATCCGCAGGATGACCTGCTGCTGCACTACACAGGGCAATATTGGGTGAGTAGCTAATTATTTTACAGTGGCTGTCCGGGTCTGTGGAGTTTTGCTGCCAGTCGAAAGAAAGCGAAAAGGAATAATAATTGGAAAAATTAATGAGGTGAGATTTGCTAGACACAAAGGGACTGTTACAGCATGTTATACATGATACAAAGACAACACTATTTGCAATAGGACCTAGGCTACTCCTTCAACGATGACTGCAGTACTACTGTACAACTACTACACTATTAAAGTACCACGTCCAGAACAACAACAGTGACTAGTACACTGCAAACTGCTACTGAAATAAGGGCTATTTAGTTATTATATATGACATTGACACTTTCCAAACTTCCCTTGGTGTAAAGGACAATCTGTGTCAGTCTGGTGGGCCATATGGTCCAATCAATCAATCAATCAAATTAAATCTAAGACTCCCCACTGGGCAGCAGGTAGCCTAGCGGTTAAGAGCATTGGGCCAGTCACCAAAAGGTCACTGGTTCAAATCCCTGAGCCGACCAGGTGAAACATGAACAATGCACTTAACCCTAATTGCTCCTCTAAGTTTCTCTGGATAAGAGTGTCTGCTAAATGACTGTAATGTAAAGACAAGTCTAGTAAGCAGCAGGCCATTCATTATCAGAGCTAACTACTGAGTTAAGGTGTAGGAAGTAAGCACTGTGAAGTTCTATGAAAAGCTGTATACCATCATTAGAGACTTTTCAGGAAGCATTAGTTCTCCTGTCAACATTTCATATCAGACAATCCCCTCCATCTTTCCTAGACCAATCTCAGAGGACTGCTAGTCGTCTTTATGAATAGAGAAATCAGACAAATATGAATAAATGAGGGGAAAACTCTTCCAGTCATTAGCGATACCTTTAGTTTCTTATGCCATATTTAATTCAAACCAGAGTCCAGGTACTCCCACCTTTCTTACAACATATCTTATTTAAAACAAAAGGCATCCATTTCTTGAATACCGAATGAGGCGTCTTTCGGATCATTTTGAAGTGTTAAGCTATAACTAAAACTCGAAAAGGAAGCTCATCCACAGAGACCAAGGTCAAAAGTAAAAATCATTATATCACAATATCGCTGGTTCTTGCCATAATGAACTTGAATATATGAATTATTTAACGCTTCTGCCTGCTTATTAAATTATACATCCTTTATCTGTATATTGAGCAATGATGTTGGACGTGACCTAGAAGACGAGACCTTATGGCATAACCGGAGCACCCCAGAGCATGAATGATTATTATCAGCCTTTGATTGAAGGACGTTCTGTTTCTGCTTCAGTCTGAGTCGGGCCACTAAAGAAAGACTTGAATATGTAGCTGACTAAGCTGTAATTGCGTTCTCACGCCGGACATGTGAAGAACGTTTTTAACTGCTGGATAAAATCAAAATGAACTGTGTGTTGCTTACATTCCAGTCTAGTGTCTGTCAGAGAGGGCTAGTGGCTAGAGCAATAGTGGTTGTAATGTTTTATAGCCTACATGAGGGGCCACTGACAATTATTACACTTGTACAAGGTGGAGTGGAACGTGGGTTCTTGGTAGCCTAATAGCCGAGGTGAATTAAATATCTGAATACATACCCAGCTAGCACAGTTGGTTCCTTGGAAGTTGTATGAACGTATGTTTATTGGT
The DNA here is from genome assembly GCF_034236695.1 of Oncorhynchus nerka. NCBI lineage: Eukaryota > Metazoa > Chordata > Actinopteri > Salmoniformes > Salmonidae > Oncorhynchus > Oncorhynchus nerka. The sequence goes on along the minus strand of NC_088413.1, from coordinate 26,416,114 downwards.
GACCCATTGGATCTGGGAATGAAGCCATACGTTTCCTGACCGGTAAAACCTAAAGTTTTTTTTGAATGTTCTGAGAATAGAAGTGACAATTTCTCCTGTTCTGGGAACGTTCACTTTTAGGTTGCAGGGAGGTTCTGAGAACGTTTTACTATGGTTCTCTGAATGTTTTCCTGGGAGGTTTAATTAATATTCTGAGAACAGAAATGATAGGTTATTTGGAGTTAAAAATAATAATAATTTCCTTAAACTCCAAGCACAGATAAGACACAAGGAAAAGTATTTACTTCAGCATTAATCATGGAAACACGTATTTTTATTATGGCATGGCATCAGTGAGAGTTGAACCAATGATCTTCTGTTCTCTATCCATTGAATTAGTCCACTGTGTCACCAGAATGGAGAAAATATGGCATGTTTTTTAACTCATAAAAAATTTTCATTTTAGTCTATTCTATAATGACACAGGGCGAGACCCAGATGCAGACACAGGAGGCTGATGGTTCAAGTATCTGATATTTATTAAAAAGCAAGGGGCAGGTCGAGGACAGGCAGAAGTTAAACAGGTCAGAGTCTAAAGGTTATAGGGCGGCAGGCAGGCTCGAGGTCAAGGCAGGCTGAATGGTCAAGCAGGCACGCACAGTGTCAGGGCAGGCAAAAGGTCAGAACCGGGAGGACTAGAAAAACAGAGACTATGAAACCGCAGGAGCACGGAAAACCACGCTGGTTGACATGACAAGACAGGTGAAACAGATCAGGGTGTGACATATTCAAACAGACCCCATTTTAAACACACCTGAACACCCTTAACAAGATAGAAGATGGAGAGAGTTTTGTTGATGCTGAGAACGGAAGGTGTACTTTTTATATAACATTCTTAGAATGTTCTTTGAGAGTTACTAATGTTGTCTTGTGATTTTTATGAAAAGTTTTCTAAACGTTCTGAGAACATAGCTTTATATAGACCCATCAGGAAACCTGCAAAAAGCGTTATGCTGAAGCACTGAAATTCCCACAGAAGAACGTTGTTTCTTAACATTCTCTGAACAATTTGAGAACATTACTTTAAATAGAATCATGGGGAAACCTGCAGGAACATTATGCTGAGGTACTGAAATTCCCACCTAAGAAACATATGGTTCTCAGAACATTATGTGCTAGCTGGGTATCCTGTACCATTCTCAGAACATTGTGGGAAGGTTGGATGCAAAATAACCACAGGACAATCATGCTCTCACCAAGATCTAAGAAACATATGGTTCTCAGAGCGTTATGTGCTAGCTGGCAATAGCTTAGATTCATATGTTCTAAACTTTAAAACTAGAGCAGATTTTCTTTCTATCTCCATAATCGTCCTGTATTTATCCCCCATTGCATTCCATTTGAGTGCTTTCACAGGAGTTTGGCATCAGTATGACAAACAGGCTGTATGTACCAAGTGTCTCAGAGTAGGATTGCTGATCGAGGATCAGTTTAGCCTTTTAAATCATAATAAATAAGATCACATAGACAGGGGGAATCTGATCTAAGATCTGCACGCCTACTCTGATGCATTTGATACATATGGCCCCTGTCGAGGGTTAACTTTCCTATTGTCTTGTCCGTCACACCAGAAAGACCTGATTCATACAGGCTCACAGAAACACTCCTCCATCACTTTTGATCCAGGAAAAAAAATGTCAAAGATAATTTTTATATCCAAAGGAGAACATTAACATTAGACATTCCAGAATCACAAAGTCCTCCATTAACCCCTCATTTAAAAATATCTCATATCTATCTTCAAGAATCACAACATGTCTCAGTTAGAGTAATCTCAGTGTCGTTTGGGCTTTTGTCCCCAGCACGACACGCCTGATCAGTGGAGTCAGAAAGAGGTGTCACATCAGTTATGTGGCATGAAAGAGACCCTTCCAGAGATGAAGGACAAATAACTGTCAAGGTGATAATGGTTCAGCATAAACATAGCAGCTGAATTAGCAAACTAGGTGAGAGAGGGTAAGGCCTCGATGGGCCTCTATCGAATTCATAATTAGCGAATGTGAAATATATTCAATTTATCATCATATATTGTCAACTAGAAAGAAACAATGTGTGTGTGTGTGTGTGCGTGTGTGTGCGTGCGTGTGTGTGCGTGCGCGTGTGTGTGTGAGTCTATTAACAAAGAGTCTGATATAAGATAGGAGGAGTCTCCCAGTGGCCCCTGCAGCAGGTCTCTAAGAGAACATTATACATACAAAAGGAAAGACATTTTCTATTAGAGATGAAGACCAAAAAGGTGTCACTCAGAGAGACACACAATAACATGTCAGTTTGTTAATATGATCATCTCCATCAAATCCCTCAATCATGTCCGAGACGCCAAACAACACCGAAATGACAAGCTAATGATCTGGAAACAGAAATATATGCAGAAATATACTGATAATTTTTTTGTCTCCACATTTCAATCACTCTCTGATTCACTCTTTCTCTCTAGGGACTGAGGTTCTCTCTCTCTTGCTCTCTCTCTCTCTCTCTCTCTCTCTCTCCTCACAGATTTTCACCATGAATTACAATTAACCCGGCAGTCTAGTCAAGCTTCGCTGGGGAGAGGGTATTTAATATGTTCCTAATACATCAGTTTTATAATTTCATTCACATCCGACCATAATTAGTGTACATAAATTGAGATCACAGATCGGAGTGGTTTTGCATTTGGTTGCATTTCCTTACTGTTTCATGGTGGTGAAGCAAATGAACTGGTGAGAAGTGGAACACAGACAGGAATAGTTTATAATGTCATTGGTGAGTGTGTGGTAGAGACTTGTAGTTGACAGCTGTGTTACTTTGTCAGGGACAGCATTGAATAGGAGGCAAGGGAAAAAGGCCTTCCAAGCTGAGTGACACTGTTTTTTCTCTTTAGCTTATATTGCAGGTTGGGTATCTGATTAACTGATTAAACACCACACACTTAGAAAAAAACATGCTTTCTAGAACCTAAAAGGGATCTTCGGCTGTCCTCATAAGAGAACCCCATTGAAAACCCTTTTTTGGTTTCAGGTAGAACACTTTTGGGTTCCATGTAGAGTCCTTTCCACAGAGGGCTATACATGGAACCAAAAAGGGTTCTACCTGGAACCAAAAAGGGTTGTACCTAGAACCAAAAAGGGTTCTCCTATGGGGGATAGCCGAAAACCCCTTTTGGATCCCTTTTTTCTAAGAGTGCATAGTAATGAGTAATGCTGGATATGTTGACATTGTTGTTAGTGGCCTATTAATATGTTCCATTAGGCCCAATCATTTAGAAGCCAGGTCATATGTGACTAATTTCGCACTGAAACACACCTGGCTAAAGACTCAACAACTTTTGACAATTGACAGTAACAATCTAATTTCGATTTCAGGTCTATTAATTGATATACCTCCTTTAAGTTTTACAATTTATTTGGTATGATATTTATTTATTCAACCTTTGGTTTAATATTGACAATAAATGGAGACATATGTTAGTAAATACCGTAGCCTAGTCAGACTGGTAGTGAGTTGTTGAATTATTAGTTTGTTTGCATAAACCCCAGAAGTGGAAATATGTCGCAAAACGAAAAATATTTGTAGTTGGTCATTTCAATTGTGGAGAAAATAACAATGTTGTGTGGGTAAATTGTTACCGAGTTGTTAATGAAAAAGTTATGAACATATAAAATGATGACAGTCCTGTTTACGCGTTGCACTGTAGCTCACACACTGAACTGTGAACTGTAGCTCACACACTGAACTGTGAACTGTAGCTCACACGCTGAACTGTGAACTGTAGCTCACACGCTGAACTGTGAACTGTAGCTCACACGCTGAACTGTGAACTGTAGCTCACACGCTGAATTGTGAACTGTTGCTCACTCGCTGAACTGTAGCTCACATGCTGAACTGTGAACTGTAGCTCATATGCTGAACTGTGAACTGTAGCTCATATGCTGAACTGTGAACTGTAGCTCACACGCTGAACTGTGAACTGTTCCTCACACGCTGAACTGTAGCTCACATGCTGAACTGTGAACTGTAGCTCACACGCTGAACTGTGAACTGTAGCTCACACGCTGAACTGTGAACTGTAGCTCACACGCTGAACTGTAGCTCACATGCTGAACTGTGAACTGTAGCTCACATGCTGAACTGTGAACTGTAGCTCACATGCTGAACTGTGAACTGTAGCTCACACGCTGAACTGTGAACTGTAGCTCACATGCTGAACTGTGAACTGTTGCTCACACGCTGAACTGTAGCTCACATGCTGAACTGTGAACTGTAGCTCACACGCTGAACTGTAGCTCACACGCTGAACTGTGAACTGTAGCTCACACGCTGAACTGTGAACTGTAGCTCACACGCTGAACTGTGAACTGTTGCTCACACGCTGAACTGTAGCTCACATGCAGAACTGTGAACTGTAGCTCACACGCTGAACTGTGAACTGTAGCTCACATGCTGAACTGTGAACTGTAGCTCACACGCTGAACTGTAGCTCACACGCTGAACTGTGAACTGTAGCTCACACGCTGAACTGTGAACTGTAGCTCACATGCTGAACTGTGAACTGTGAACTGCTCACACGCTGAACTGTAGCTCACATGCTGAACTGTAGCTCACATGCTGAACTGTGAACTGTAGCTCACACGCTGAACTGTGAACTGTAGCTCACTCGGATTACACTGTGTCTGGAAAACCAGCCAATTCTGATACTGTCAGTCATTTACACATCTCAACACTGTTAATAGAAGATGACTATTGTTAGGGATTGGTGTGTGGATATTGTAACGAAGCTTGTTGCTACAGCTCACACGCTGAACTGTGAACTGTAGCTCACACGCTGAACTGTGAACTGTAGCTCACATGCTGAACTGTGAACTGTAGCTTACACGCTGAACTGTGAACTGTAGCTCACACGCTGAACTGTGAACTGTAGCTCACATGCTGAACTGTGAACTGTAGCTTACACGCTGAACTGTGAACTATAGCTCACATGCTGAACTGTGAACTGTAGCTTACATGCTGAACTGTGAACTGTAGCTTACATGCTGAACTGTGAACTGTAGCTCACACGCTGAACTGTGAACTGTAGCTCACACGCTGAACTGTGAACTGTAGCTCACACGCTGAACTGTAGCTCACATGCTGAACTGTGAACTGTTGCTCACAGCTAAACTGTCAAACTGTCCTAACTTGCAAAGATTCCAACAACTTTAACCACAGTAGGGATGCTCTGGAATTGATACCAAAAATTGCCCCTGTTACGGAGGTAATCGAACAAATTGCGTTTTAACGTTAATAACCCTCAGTATAAAATCTTCTGTTACTCAAATAAATAAGGATTCTAGGTTGGCCTATTGAATATTAGTCATAGCCTACTCAATGAATACAAAAAATAGACCATAATGTTGCACTGCTGTGGCTACCTGGAAGTAATGTTGACAGGGCTTTGATGCATTTAACCTCATCTTGTCCAGTCTGGTTCGACATGAGAAGTGTTAAAAACGTACACTTAGTGCTTCTAATGCAAAATCATTCAACCTGGGTGAAACTCTCTCTCTCTCTCACACACACACACACACACACACACACACACACACACACACACACACACACACAAACACACACACACACACACACACACACACACACACAGTGAACAACAAAAGGAGGAATGCCTTGTACACAGGGATGTTGAAGATGTAGAAAGCAGATTTTGTAGAGGGAGGGATGTGGCCACTTAGCATTGAATATTGGCCCCCCCATGGTGTAAAACCAATGTAATCTAGGTCTATTGAGCACTTTATTCACTATGAAACTGTCTCAATACTACTTTACTGTTTGATTGAGTGAAGACAGAAACTAAGAATCGCCTTCATTCATACTGTATATGTGTGACTCACAGCCAAAATGGAGCATATCTCATTTGTGTCCACCTCCTCTATGGAGAGTTGTAGCCTAGCATCCACCAATGTGTCTGTTACACACAGATAATGGTATGGTTCGTTCTGTCAGAGGAGAATGGTACAGGCCGTTTTGCCAGAGGGGAATGGTAAGGTCTGTTCAGTCAGAGGAGAATGATACGGTCCGTTCTAGCAGGAGATGATGGTACGGTCCATTCTGCCAGAGAAAAATTGTTCAGTCCGTTCGGTCAGAGGAGAATGGTACAGTCTGTTCTGCCAGAAGAAAATGGTTCAGTCAGAGGAGAATGGTACAGTCTGTTCTGCCAGAAGAAAATGGTACAGTCCGGTCTGTCAGATGAGAATGGCACGGTCTGTTCTGTCAAAGGAGAATGGTACAGTCCATTCTGTCAGAGGAGAATGGTACAGTTCATTCTGTCAGAGGAGAATGGTACAACACGTTTTCTCAAGGGAGAATGGTACAGTCCGTTCTGTCAGAGGAGAATGGTACAGTCCGTTCTGTCAGAGGAAAATTGTACAGTCCTTTCGGTCAGAGGAGAATGGTAGAGTCCATTCTGTCAGAGGAGAATGGTAAGGTCCGTTCTGCCAGAGGAAAATGGTACGGTCCGGTCAGTCAGATGAGAATGGTACGGTCTGTTCTGTCAAAGGAGAATGGTACAGTCTGTTCTGTCAAAGGAGAATGGTACAGTCTGTTCTGTCAGAAGAGAATGGCACAGTCCGTTCTGTCAGAGGAGAATGATACAGTCTGTTCAGTCAGAAGAGAATGGTACATGCAGTCTATTCTGTCAGAGGAGAATGGTAAAGTCCGTTATGTCAGAGGAGAATGGTACAGTTCATTCCGTCAGAGGAGAATGGTACAGTTCATTCCGTCAGAGGAGAATGTTACGATACGTTCTGTGAAAGGAGAATAGTACAGTCCATTCTGTCAGAGGAGAATGGTACAGTCCGTTCTGTCAGAGGAGAATGGTACAGTCCGTTCTGTCAGAGGAGAATGATACAGTCCGTTCAGTCAGAAGAGAATGGTACATACAGTCTATTCTGTCAGAGGAGAATGGTACAATATGTTGTGTCAAGGGAGAATGGTACAATCCGTTCAGTCAGAGGAGAATGGTACAGTCCGTTCAGTCAGAGGAGAATGGTACAGTCCGTTCAGTCAGAGGAAAATGGTACAATATGTTCTGTCAAGGGAGAATGGTACAGTCCGTTCAGTCAGAGGAGAATGGTACAGTCCATTCTGTCAGAGGAGAATGGTACAGTCTGTTCTGTCAGAGGAGAATGGTACAATATGTTCTGTCAAGGGAGAATGGTACATTTACATTTACATTTAAGTCATTTAGCAGACGCTCTTATTCAGAGCGACTTACAAATTGGTGCGTTCACCTTAAGACATCCAGTGGAACAGCCACTTTACAATAGTGCATCTAAATCTTTTAAGGGGGTGGGGGGGTGAGAAGGATTACTTTATCCTATCCTAGGTATTCCTGAAAGAGGTGGGGTTTCAGGTGTCTGGTACAGTCCGTTCAGTCAGAGGAGAATGGTACAGTCCGTTCAGTCAGAGGAAAATGGTACAGTCCGTTCAGTCAGAGGAAAATGGTACAGTCGGTTCAGTCAGAGGAGAATGGTACAGTCTATTCAGTCAGAGAAGAATGGTACAGTCCGTTCTGTCAGAGGAGAATGGTACAGTCTGTTCAGTCAGAGGAGAATGGTACAGTCCATTCAGTCAGAAGAGAATGGAACAATATGTTCTGTCAAGGGAGAATGGTACAGTCCGTTCTGTCAGAGGAGAATGGTATAGTCCGTTCAGTCAGAGGAGAATGGTACAGTCTGTTCTGTCAGAGGAAAATTGTACAGTCCTTTCAGTCAGAGGAGAATGGTAGAGTCCGTTCTGTCAGAGGAGAATGGTAAGGTCTGTTCAGTCAGAGGAGGATGGTGTGGTCCGTTCTGCCAGAGGAAAATGGTACAGTCCGGTCTGTCAGATGAGAATGGTACCGACCGTTCTGTCAGAGGAGAATGGTACAGTCCGTTCTGTCAGAGGAGAATTGTGTACCAGTGTACCTGGCTTGGAGCAGATAAATGGTCTGTCTGTTTCTGTGTAACAGAAGCCCAGCAGTGGTGAGGTCCTGCGGGCCTTGGGTTTTGTTACATTAAACACCTAAACTGGTGGCAGGATCCAAGCCTGTTTTAAAAACTATATTCAGGTGCAGCAATGGGCATGTCAAAAGTTTTTCAGGGGCTTCTGCAGTACCCTTACTTCCCACAACTATGGAGGACAGAGTATTGTTCTCCTGATGAAAAATTGCACATTCCAAACCAGAATAAGTCAAAGGCCCAGTTATGATAGTGATCCTATCCTATCCTATCCTACCCTCTTGCGTTATTAGATTTGTCACACAGCAGAGACACTAACTGACATGGCAACATTGCAATAACACTTCTCTGGTGCCCGTTTTAATATATTTCCAATTCGCCAATGTGTCTAGAGTTCAGGCAACTATTGCCATATTTCCCATGTAATGTAGACACTAACCACAGCCCAGATAGGCTTATAAGACACAAAGAGGATGATTCCCAAGAGACATCCCTCAGATGTGACCTCAGTGCTCTCCGCATTTCTGCTATTAATGGAAAGCAAAGGCACAAAATGGAAGTAAATGCAGTGAAACAACAAGGTAATAGCGGGACTTGTCTAATAAAAAAAACACTTGTTTTTAAAAATGTGCTACATTGTGCTCTAATGAACACAACCCAGGAGATACCTGAGAATTCACCAGGCAGTGCAGGAGTATCACAGAAAGAATACACAAAAACAGCTACAGTGGAACGACAATCGATCATACAGTGTTGGTGTTACTGTACATCACTGGGATTCAGCAGATTCTATATGTGTTGTTTCCCTTCGTGTTGCAAGATTCCATGCATGAAACCATTTACAATTCTTTCTCCCCCTCAGAGCACCTGCTTGCTGCCTGCCTTGGTACCCCCCCGCCCGTACCTGCTCGTTGGTACGGCCCAGGCTTGGGCCCTGGTCATGCAGGAAGTAGCTGAAGCTGATCCAGCTTATCTGTGCTGGGCTGGGCCCTCCGGGACCGGGGGCTTCTGCCACCATATGGCTGACCCAGGCCCTGGAGCCTTCCCTGGGGCGAGCCGTGCCTCAGCTCTGCCTGGATCAGAGCGAGGACTGGCGCTCCAGAAAAAAGAGTCTCTGACTCTCCATATCCCCCTCCTCTACCCCAGCGTGACAACACAGATGTTGTGTTTCAGCAAATTCCGTAAAGTGGGGAAATACTGGATAGAAAGAGAGAAGAGAGGAAGGGGGAGAGAGGGGGAAATGGAACCATGGGAAGAGGTTAATTTGGATGCATCAACCCTTTAACACGCTTCGTTTCCCAGTCGATCACAGCATATCACAGGAGACGTCATGTGGTAAACCTGGTTTGTATTCCTGTGCCAGGTGTAGAAAAGAACTCCCTGGTAATGCCACAGTTTGGCAGTGGTGCATAGATGGATGCTCTACTGGATCCCTACCGGTGACAGTATGCAACACAACATACATTACCTTGTGGGAGACATGATCTTTCCAGCTGTTTTGGTTTCAAAAGAGCCCCAGTGTAAAATAATAACCAGCCTGACATTTTGAATATGCCTTTCCCCCTGTTTTGAATGCATGGTGTGCCAATATTTGCATGCAGTTTCTCTCCAAAGGCAACAAAAGGGGAGAGAAAGAGAGAGACAGGGTGGAAAAATGTCAACAGCTTTTTAACCAGCAAAAGATACATCTAAATGTCCCTCATATCTCCATCACCCTGCCAGGCCTTTCATCCCTCCATGCATCCCTCCGTTCATCCCTCCATTCATCCCTCCATTCATCCCTCTGTTCATCCTTCATTCTCTGGGCCTCCTGGAGGGCAGGATGATGAAGGGGGTTCTACCCCTGTTGCCTTTTATCCCACAAGCCTAGCCCCCCCCTCTCTCTCTCTGTCTCTCTCTCCCTCCCTCTCTCTCTCTCCCACCCTCTCTCTGTCTCTCTCTCTCCCTCCCTCTCTCTCTCTCCCGCCCACTCTCTCTCTCTCTCTCTCTCTCTCTCTTCACCCTCCCTCTCTCTCCCACCATCTCTCTCTCTCCCGCCCTCTCTCTCTCCCGCCCTCTCGCTCTCTCTCTCCCCCCTCTCTCTCTCCCGCCCTCTCTCCCGCCCGCCCGCCCTCTCTCTCTCCCGCCCTCTCTCTCCCGCCCTCTCTCTCCCCGCCTCTCTCTCTCTCCCGCCCTCTCTCTCTCCCGCCTCTCTCTCTCTCTCCCGCCCTCTCTCTCCCGCCCGCCCTCTCTCTCTCTCCCTCTCTCAGAGATGAACTGCAGAGGTAGACTGAGCGAAAGAGAAGGGAGGTGACACTAACACACATCCACCCCCCAAGCACCATGAGGCCATAGCAGGTTGGGGTGAGTAAGGAT
>NC_088413.1:26365252-26405647 GCF_034236695.1 Oncorhynchus nerka | reverse complement strand
TTAAAGGACATATTCATAGCCTGTTATACATTGAAAAGTATTAGTAAGTTCATAGTATGTGAGGATCTTAAAACATCTAAGGTTAAAAAGATGCATTCAGTATTAGTTGATAGAGATTGATAACATTCATATAATTGTGTTAAAGTTAAAATCTGTCAAAGGGTACAATTGTGAGAGTAATGTGTAAACGTTATATTGATTACTTTATTTTGTAGTGCATAAAAGTGTTAATCTGTGATCTACGAAATGTTCTTAATCTATGAGCCGAGATCGATTGCTCTGGTCTCCACCCATATTCCTGGGGAATTCGCGGTCTTTTCTCATTGAACTAAATGTTGACTTGAGAATACAACACCGTATCACTCGTGATTATTTCTCCCCTGTTTTCAGGGGCGTAACATTTTTGGAGGCTCCGCTGAGATAGCTGCTCAGATGTCCAGTTTCCACATCCTGGTCGCTGAATTCCGAGCCAGCTAAATCTCCACATAACAACTCAGGCAGGCTGCAGTGAGGAAAGTGTTGCTGTTTGGGGAAGTTGGAAGTTAGTGGTTAAGTACGTGTCAACTGAGGCCATTGATCGACCATCAGAGACAGTAAGGACCATCTAATTCAGAGTCAACTCCTGCACAGTAAAAGTTCCTCCTGTTCTGTCAACATGACAAGCGCCTTGGAAGAACTACAGGAAGAGGTAGTAGGAGAATTGCACACCCTGACTAAAGACAAATTACTAGAGATATGTGATTTCCTTGAAATATCAGGCGAACAGAGAAGAGATGTTAAAGACAAATCCGCATAGCATTAATGACTCGCATTATGATGTTCCTTGAAAGAGAGGAAGTCACAGAGTTAGAAGATGGCGGCATGTCGGAATTGTTGCTACTTAGAGACGAAATGACAGAGATGATCAGTGGCAGAGATAACAAAACAGGGCAAGTTGACCATGATATTGAACCAGCCGGAACACATCACAGAATAGAGGAACTGAGAACTGTAACCCCACAACAAGGGGCGGGAACTGAGCAGATTACTGCAGCCAAAGTCAGTGATTCTCTGCGTCAGCCCCAACACCATGCCAATCTTCAGGGGAGCGTGCCGCTCTCACCCAATGCACAGCCCAGCTCATAATGGCGCAAAGAGTTTAAAATTTCTGGTCAGATAGGTGAACCGGGCCAGAAAGAAAAACTGATTTTTTCCAGCCTTGCCCATCAGATTGAAAATGGACTTAACAGAGGATATCCTGAGGTAGAAATAGTAGACGAGTAGTCAGGGCTATTTCTCCAGGCTCACAGCTACGCAGCTACTTGGAAGATAAACCCCAGCTTACTCTTCCCACACTTAGATGTATCCTGCGTTCCCACTTCCAAGAGAAGAGTGCAACAGAGCTTTACAAACAGCTAGCTTCAGAAGCACAGCATAGCAAGGAGACCCCTCAAAGCTTCCTGATGCGCGTTTTAGATTTGAGGCAAAAAGTACTGTTTGCATCCCAGCAGTATTACAGCAACTACAGTCGGTCCCAAGCACTTGACCCTGCACAGCATCAATATGCACCTAACCGGTATACCAACCACTCTGCTCAAGCTCCAAGGAGGTGTTTTGTCTGCCAGCAGGCCAGAACAGATGCACGCTGCACACACTGCTTCCGATGTGGGAGTGGAGAAAATTTTCAAGCTGGATGTAAAATCCGGGGAGCCAGACCATCAAGGGAGGCCCCTTTAAACGGAAACGGGTTACCGCTGAGGGACGAGTGTTAACCGTAGCTACCAAAAAGTCCCAGAAATGTGCAAATTGTGCCAGAGAAGAGTCATTTGAGAACCTGAAACAATGTTCATCATGTAAAGAGACACTACTGTTCCAAAGTATGTCAAACCAACATTGACTAAACATAAGAGAAAATGCACTCACCTGAAAATTTACTCTACCAGTGAAAGGTTTTCCTGCACAGAGAAAATGCCCACTCCTTACCATCCCTAGCTCAAGGTTGCCACCCCGTAAGGTCACCTCGCTAGTCGGCAGACAGTGCCTTATTGAGTGTCACCTGAATCGCCACCACCTCCAAGCTTTATGGGACACAGGCTCTCAGGTATCGGTCATTGATGAACGATGGAAAGAGGAATCTCTCCAAACGCAAGGCTGAGAGATGTTTCAGAAATCCTGGACTCACCTGATGATCTAAGGTTGACTGCAGCAAATGGGACTGAAATGCCGTACCTGGGATGGACTGAAACAACTTTTCGTCTAGCCTCTGAAACTGACCAAACAAAGGAACTGATCATCCCAGTGCTGTTAATGAAAGGCTGTCACCTATCTCATCCCATCATAGGTTTCAATGTTATCGAGCACATCCTGACAATGACCGAAAAGACTAAACGATACAGTACAGTAAAACAGCTTTCCCAAGCCTCAAAAGAAACAAGGTGAGAGCTTTTAACAGGCTGTTAAACAGACAGATGAATACGAAAACCAAGAAAGAGAAGGTTGCTGTACCAAAACACAGTAGCATTCAGATTGAGTGCCGTGTAGCTTCCCAGCCTTTCAAAGATGACATGACAATGCTTTTCCAGCCAGACCTGAACCCGCAGTGGCCAGATGACCTTGAGTTCTTTGACACACTAGTCAGAGTCAGTAAAGGTGTTTTTCCAGTTATCCTGCTTGATGTCTCTAACCCCACTGACCACGACATTGCCCTGCTAGGACGCACAATAATCGGTACAGTACAAACCATTATGACTGTGTTACCTGCCCAAGTCTTTGAAAACTGTCACCTCAGCCACAGTGAATCACACCAGCGTTCGAACCCCATGTACTGCTACTGAACAGTGGGATCCACCAGTAGATTTAACTCACCTAACCGAAGAACAGAGAGAGGTTGTTAGGCAAATGCTTAGAGAAGAGTGTCACTCCTTCTCCAGATCAGACAATGACATTGGCTGCATTGAACGATTGAAAATGACTATTTCTCTAAAGGACTCTGAACCAGTAAAGCGCACATACATGTCAGTGCCCAGGCCACTGTATCAGGAGATGAAGGGTTACATTTATGACCTCATAGTCCAGGGCTGGGTTAGGAAGTCAAACTCTTCATATTCCTCACCTGTCGTGTGCGTTCGTAAGAAGGACGGGACCCTCCGGTTGTGTATAGATTACAGAGACCTGAACAGAAAGACATTTACATTACATTTAAGTCATTTAGCAGACGCTCTTATCCAGAGCGACTTACAAATTGGTGCGTTCACCTTAAGACATCCAGTGGAACAGCCACTTTACAATAGTGCATCTAAATCTTTTAAGGGGGGTGAGAAGGATTACTTTATCCTATCCTAGGTATTCCTGAAAGAGGTGGGGTTTCAGGTGTCTCCGGAAGGTGGTGATTGACTCCGCTGTCCTGGCGTCGTGAGGGAGTTTGTTCCACCATTGGGGGGCCAGAGCAGCGAACAGTTTTGACTGGGCTGCGCGGGAACTGTACTTCCTCAGTGGTAGGGAGGCGAGCAGGCCAGAGGTGGATGAACGCAGTGCCCTTGTTTGGGTGTAGGACCTGATCAGAGCCTGGAGGTACTGAGGTGCCGTTCCCCTCACAGCTCCGTAGGCAAGCACCATGGTCTTGTAGCGGATGCGAGCTTCAACTGGAAGCCAGTGGAGAGAGCGGAGGAGCGGGGTGACGGAGAGAACTTGGGAAGGTTGAACACCAGACGGGCTGCAGCGTTCTGGATGAGTTGTAGGGGCTTAATGGCACAGGCAGGAGCCCAGCCAACAGCGAGTTGCAGTAATCCAGACGGAGATGACAAGTGCCTGGATTAGGACCTGCGCTGCTTCCTGTGTGAGGCAGGGTCGTACTCTGCGGATGTTGTAGAGCATGAACCTACAAGAACGGGCCACCGCCTTGATGTTAGTTGAGAACGACAGGGTGTTGTCCAGGATCACGCCAAGGTTCTTAGCGCTCTGGGAGGAGGACACAATGGAGTTGTCAACCGTGATGGCGAGATCATGGAACGGGCAGTCCTTCCCCGGGAGGAAGAGCAGCTCCGTCTTGCCGAGGTTCAGCTTGAGGTGGTGATCCGTCATCCACACTGATATGTCTGCCAGACATGCAGAGATGCGATTCGCCACCTGGTCATCAGAAGGGGGAAAGGAGAAGATTAATTGTGTGTCGTCTGCATAGCAATGATAGGAGAGACCATGTGAGGTTATGACAGAGCCAAGTGACTTGGTGTATAGCGAGAATAGGAGAGGGCCTAGAACAGAGCCCTGGGGGACGCCAGTGGTGAGAGCGCGTGGTGAGGAGACAGATTCTCGCCACGCCACCTGGTAGGAGCGACCTGTCAGGTAGGACGCAATCCAAGCGTGGGCCGCGCCGGAGATGCCCAACTCGGAGAGGGTGGAGAGGAGGATCTGATGGTTCACAGTATCGAAGGCAGAAAGACACATCCCGACCGCCAGCCCATCCCTCGGGTCCAAGACATCATGGACAGTTTAGGTGGTAATTCCTGGTTCTCCCTCTTAGATCAAGGGAAAGCGTATCACCAGGGTTCATCTCTGAAGAAAGCAGACCACTGACAGCATTTGTGACACCGTGGGGACTCTATGAGTGGATACGTATGCCATTCGGCCTCATGAACGCTCCTGCAGCTTTTCAGCGGTGTATGGAGGAGTGTTTGGAAGGGCTACGGGATAACATCTGCATTCCTTATCTGGACGACACGCTAGTTTTCAGTAAAACATTCAACAGCCATGTGAATGATGTGCGAAAAGTTTTGCAGCGTCTCAGAGAGTATGGCATTAAACTCAAACCAAGTAAGTGTGATCTCTTTAAACCCCAGGTCCGTTATTTGGGCAGAATAGTGTCTGCAGAGGGCAGCCGAGTTGACCCAGCCGATTTTGAAGCAGTAAGAGCATTGAAAGAAATCAGACCAGAGACTGTGGGTCAGCTCAGAAAAATGCTTGGTTTACTCACGTACTACAGACAGTACATCAAAGACTTTTCTAGGAGTGCCAGCTGCCTGTATGACCTCCTGAAAGCAGATTCAGAGAAATTACCTGACCACCCACGGAAAACAAAAACAAAGAAAGTAAGTCATGTGGTGCCCTCAAACAAGCCAATCCTGTGGACTGACCAGCATCAACAGGCACTTGAACAGCTGATTGAGTGTTTGCTTCACCCACCAGTTTTAGGTTTCCCTGATTTCACTCAGCCATTTGTTGTACACACTGATGCGTCACACCAAGGCTTGGGAGCAGTTCTTTATCAAAAGCAAGAGGGGAAGCTTAGGGTCATTGCTTATGGCTCTCGAACCTTAACAGCAGCTGAGAAGAACTATCACTACCACTCGAGCAAGCTAGAATTTCTAGCTCTAAAATGGGCAATCACTGATAAGTTCCATGACTATTTGTACTATGCTCCGACCTTCACTGTATACAGCGATAACAACCCGCTCTGCTACATTCTGTCTACTGCAAAACTGAACGCAACCACTTCCAGGTGGGTTGCAGACTTGGCTGATTTCCACTTTACAATAAAGTACAGGCCAGGCAGAGAGAACGGTGATGCAGATGCTTTGTCAAGGATGCCACTGGATGTAGAGTCACTGATGAGAGAATGTTCTGAGGAGCTTCCACCAGACACCATCGCCGCCACGATACAAGCAGTTGAGGTACAGAAAGAGGCTGTTGTACCTTGGTCATTTTCAGCTGCATCTATGTCAGTATCAGCTGAAGGTGAGACAACCACTGCAACAACCAGCTCGATCCCAAAAGATGGGATAAGAGAAGCACAAGAATCTGATCCGGTCATCCGTCCTGTGCTCAATTTCAAACTGTCGGGTTCCAAACCGCCAGTTAAAGAGCAAAAGAAATTCAGTCCAAAGACAAAATGCCTATTCAGAGAATGGGACAAATTGACAATAGACAGTGATGGCATTTTGTACAGAATCACTACAGCCCGCAAGCAGTTAGTTCTACCAGAGCAGTACAAAGGTAAAGTGATGGAAGAGTTGCACAATAACATGGGACACCAAGGTACTGACCGCACTGTATCACTAGTACGTGACCGCTTCTTCTGGCCATATATGCAATCTGACATCGAGCACTATGTGACTAAAACTTGTAGCTGTGTCAAGCAGAAAAGGCCAGCCCATGCAACAAGAGCTCCTCTGACAAACATTGTGACAACACAGCCATTTGAACTGGTATGTATAGACTTCCTTCATCTCGACAGATGCAAAGGGGGATATGAGTACATCCTCGTGATTGTTGATCATTTTACACGTTTCACTCAAGCCTACGCCACCACATCAAAGTCAGGTAAAACTGCTGCAAATCTCATCTTCAATGATTTTGCCCTGAAGTTTGGGTTCCCGTCCCGCATCCACCATGACCAAGGGGGAGAATTTGAAAATCAGTTGTTCCATCAGTTAAAGAAACTCAGTGGCATGGCGGGGTCCAGGACAACACCCTATCACCCGATGGGAAACGGTCAAGCGGAACGCATGAACAGAACATTGTTGCAAATGTTAAAGACACTAACTGAGACACAAAAGTCAAATTGGAAGGAGTCTCTGAACAAACTGGTTTATGCCTATAACTGCACCCGTTGCGAAGTGACTGGCTATTCACCATTTTATCTTCTGTTTGGGAGATCACCCAGGCTTCCAGTTGATATGCTCTTTGGATTGTGCACAGAGGCAGGTTCCAGTAACCAGCGAGAATACGTGGAGAACTGGAAACGAGGGATGGAAGAAGCATACGCCATTGCAAATGAAAATGCTCAGAAAGCCGCTGAAAGAAGTAAGAAGTACTATGACACTAAAGTTAGGAGTTCAGTGCTACAGCCTGGCGAGCGAGTTCTGATTAAAAACCTGACACCAAGAGGAGGACCAGGAAAACTCCGTAACTATTGGGAAGATAAAATTCACACAGTGGTGAGACAAATGGGTTCAGACCTGCCGATTTATGAATTGAGACCAGAAAAGGGTAGGGGACACTCCAGGGTCCTGCACAGAAATCTGCTCATGTCCTGTGACCACTTACCTTTTGAGACTCAACCAGAAATGACCAAAGTGGACAAAAGTCAGAAAACGAGGAGACACCAGCCTGCATCACAGACTCTAGATTCTGATGAAGACAGTGGGGATGAATATGACCTTCATCATGAGCCGCTACAGGTTCCCACATCTCCTACAGTACCTGAGGAGAGGAATGCTGAACCAGCGAGAGAGTGGGAACACGGGCCCCCAACAGTGAAACGGACAGTTGCAGTGCCAGTCCCTGATACGCTACCAGCACAGCCTCTTGTTGAAAAGCGGCTGGAGGAGACAACAACAGTTAAAGACCTGCCTGCTGAGGAGATTAACTTGCCTGCTGAAAATTTGCCTGATGATCGTCCACCAAGTGCCTTTCCTTCATATACTGATGCTGCTGAACCTGAGGAACCAGCCTACCAGCTGCCACAAATAGAGAGACACCCTCCAAGACGTATCACCTATGATCAGCTTGGTATCCCTTCCTGCTACAGTATACAGCCACAGCCACAGTTGTTCACTGTCTACTCTGCACCAGGACTGGTTCCATGGCTGCCATCACTACAGCAATGTTACTTTCAGCCACCTTACATGTATGGGCTTCAGCAAACATGAGGCTACAGAGTTGACATGTTTGACCATGGACTACTGTCAGATTTCACAGACTGTCAAAAGAGACCATTTGCAGACTATGCATATAGATCATTAAAATTGATGGACTGTTGATCAATAGTATGAGAAATACTGCTTATGTTATATAGCTGGTCAACAGATATGGACTGTGAATATAACTTGTTAGTTATATTTGAACTGTGACCCTTGACCTCTGCTCAAGTACTACCTTACAGAAGAGGATTTTCTAGGTCCAGTGCATACGAACTGTTGAAGAAGACAATGTTGGTAATGTTGGGACAACATTTATTTTGTCGGGGAGAGTGTGACAGGTTAAAGGACATATTCATAGCCTGTTATACATTGAAAAGTATTAGTAAGTTCATAGTATGTGAGGATCTTAAAACATCTAAGGTTAAAAAGATGCATTCAGTATTAGTTGATAGAGATTGATAACATTCATATAATTGTGTTAAAGTTAAAATCTGTCAAAGGGCAATGCAATTGTGAGAGTAATGTGTAAACGTTATATTGATTACTTTATTTTGTAGTGCATAAAAGTGTTAATCTGTGATCTACGAAATGTTCTTAATCTATGAGCCGGAGATCGATTGCTCTGGTCTCCACCCATATTCCTGGGGAATTCGCGGTCTTTTCTCATTGAACTAAATGTTGACTTGAGAATACAACACCGTATCACTCTCGTGATTATTTCTCCCCTGTTTTCAGGGGCGTAACAATTGTATCTAATAAAGGTATGAAATTATTGTTATTTTCAAATACAATCTCTTTTTGGGATTAGTTGTGGTCAATTAGCGGGGTAGAAATTATTGTAATTATTTTTCGACAGCGGTAGGCCCATGGCAGAATCTAGTTGCTCTTTATAGCTTGGGCTAACAGCTACCCCGGATCCCGGTCCATGCTGAGAGTGTGATCTAGATCAGGGTTTCCCAACCTCTCAACCAAAACGTGTACCTAGGGGCGGCCCCGGGACCGAGTTTGGGGAAACCCTGGTCTAGGCTAACTCCTGAGCCACCGTGAATGATGGGTTTTCCAGTTTCCACTTCCCCCATGTTATCGATGACAGATACTGGAAACTGGAGTAGCCATTTTGGCACTGGCATGGGATAAAAGGTGATGGGTGTGTTTGTGGTTTAAGAATGGGTTGTGTGTGGACATAAGCCTACTATAGGTGGAGATGATTTAGAGTATGGGCTTCTTTCTAACTCGGGCTGTTAAAAGCACAGTTCTAGTTAAGTGCTGTATTTTTAAACTGGTAAATGCCATGTGGTGCTCCCAGAACTCCAAAGGGCATGAACCCTCTTGAGTTTGCCCACGCATCGCTGTCCATCTGAGCCTGGATCAGTGAGCCGCACTGAGAGCTGAATATCTCCGTCTTTATCTCTTTCAATCACTGATCTCAGACCAGTCTCTCACTCACAGTCCCCTTGGGCTCTGGTCAAATGTAGTGCACTATAAAGGCAGTGCACTGTACAGGGAATAGGGTGCCATTTGGGACTGGGAGGATTTATGACAAACAGCTGACTAGTCAGTCAGTGACATGGTGCCTTTTGTAACGTGGGATGTATCGTGATAGATGCACAATTATTTAATCCTTTTCCCCAAAAGAAAAGGGGGGAAAATGTGCACTTAACATATTGATGTCCCGTATAAAGTCCTGCGACGGGGGTTTGAATTTACGACCGCCGGTTCAGGCACAACCAGCTGGTTATATTTAGAGAGTGTGTGTGTGTTTTTTACACACACACACACACACACACACACACAAACTGAGTGAGGGCAAGACTGAATAGGTAGATGGAGAGAATGTCCCAGTGAATGGAATTACCTTCCTCTCCGGGATGGGGGGGGCTGACTGCTAGTCGTTTGCAGCGACATGAGCCTGCTGGTGGACAGGGCTAGCTGCTAGCTCTCCCACCATATTGTCCGGTGCCGCACGCTAATAAGGCAGAAGCCCGGACTGCAGGGAACGCTCATTAGCATAGCCCGCGGACATGGCAACCCCCGCCAGGGCTCAGCATGGACACTTAATTACCGCCACGGCTCCTTCTCCTTTCTACATGCCGCCTCCTCACTACACTCACCCCTCCTCCCTCGTATTACACCTCTCCACTCTTCCCTCCTCGTACAGTGTACAACCCCTAACCCAGGCCAACAGCAGCCAGCCACTCCTAGTCACAGGAGAGCATGCTGGGATAGCCCAGATGTGGCTCAAGCTGTGCTGGCTGTGTGGTGAGTTCCGTAGCTGTGCTGTAGCTGTGTTGGATTTAAATAGCCAGTCTGAGTGGTGGACTTGACTGTGGTCTTGAACCCACCCTCTTCATCTTTTACTTATGTCTCTCTCTCTCTCTGCCTCTCTCTCTCTCTGCCTCTCTCTCTCTCTCTCTCTCTCTCTCTTTCTCTCTCTCTCGCTCTCTCTCTCTCTCTCTCTCTGCTCTTCTCTCTCTCTCTGCCTCTCTCTCTCTCTCTGCCTCTCTCTCTGCCTCTCTCTCTCCAGGTCTCTCTCTCTCTCCAGGTCTCTCTCTGCCTCTCTCTCCAGGCCTCTCAAAGCTTCTTGGCATCGTAGTGGCAGTATTGATGCTTCTACTCCAGACTTAATCGGCTAATGGCCTTCCTCCTCCTTCCACCTAGCCCTGGCCTGGAGGTCAGTGGGGCCATCTTGTATGCCTGGCTAAGTCACAGAATAGTTGCAGTGTGTTTGTTGGTAGCTAGGCGAAACCTCATGCAAGTCATGTGGTCTGGTGACCTACGGAACAACCCCCTCCTTACCCCTCCTCCCCCAGCGTCCCCCTCCGGCACAGGGATCATTGTGTCTGATGAGGCTGGCTGAAATCTGGTTGACTCCACTGTCTGGCTGCAGTGACTGCCTGGGCCCAGCACAGTAACACCGCTCCCCAGACAGTCCGGAACAACCACGTCAGCCAAAATATAACCCGCCATCATGTTCAAACACGGAGACAGTTGACATGGGGTTGTCTCGTCTTGTATACAATAAGATGAGGAATAAGCTGTGATGTACTTCAGCTATCATGAGTGTCTCTCTTGTCCCCCTCTTTGACTTGTATATTCTTCTTCCTCAAAACCTCTCAAAATAGATAGCTTGACCACTTCCTGGTAAATAAACCGACTACACAATCACATGACGCAATGTTCCTCTTACTTGGCAGTTACATCATCAGCTCAATCAACTCAATCCAAGATGGCGTAGCAGTCAGACGTCTTTGTCTTGTTTCGTCCCATGTGTATATATCCTTTTCTTCGCGTTCTTTTCAATATTCTTCCTAAACCTCAACTTCAAAATACTCTCCTGCAACCCGTCTCACCCAATGTGGTGTGGATCTGGGTTTTTTTCCCCCTAAAGTATTTTTATTTACCTCCGAACTGGAATACCTCAACTGAAGCTAGCTAGCTAACTAGCTACCAGCTATCAGCCAGCTAACCACTGCTTGCGTTCATCAGCTAACCTTTAGCTCGGAAAGCTTTTGCCAGTTCGTACAACGCGTTTCAAACCAGAGCATACCGGACCTATTTTTCTCTCCATATCCCCGAATTCCTACCACAAACTCTGAACCTTTTTATCTGGATCATCACAGCAAGCTAACCGCAACCCGGGTTGACTACACCTGGCTAACGATTCCGTCCTGGCGCTAGCACCAACTAGCTTGGGGCTAGCCCATGCTAGACCCATCTCCCGGCTCACTCCTGGGCTACAATATCTGGACCCCTTCTACTGCCGGTACGGGGCACAGAACCCCACCGATCCTCTACGACTGGAATACCGACATAATCTGCCCGAGGATTCCAACAGGCCCCTCAGGCGCGACGTCCACTGAAGGACCATTCTGCTAACCTGCTAGCTACCTAGAGCTACTTGAACCCTACTAATTCCACGACTGGTCTATCGACGTCACCGCACGAAGAGGCAAAAACAGACTTACCCCCATCGCAACGTCCCTATAGGCTAACTTGCTAGCCCCGGTCTGCTAACTGATAGCTTGCCTGCCCCGGTCTGCTAGCCCCTACTAACTGTTTGCTTGCTAACCCAGTCTGCTAACTGCTAGCTTGTTTAGCCCCGGCCTACTAATAGTTAGCGTGTTAGCATCGGCCTGTCTGAATCGCCATGTTTCAGCCCAACCACTCACTGGACCCATGTGTTCACTTGGCTACGCATGCCTCTCTCTAATATAGAAATGCCTCGTCCATTACTGTCCTGGTTTTTATTTTACTAGGCAAGTCAGTTAAGAACAAATTCTTATTTTCAATGACGGCCTAGGAACAGTGGGTTTAACTGCCTGTTCAAGGGCAGAACGACAGATTTTGTACCTTGTCAACTCAGGGATTTTAACTTGCAACCTTTCGGTTACTAGTCCAATGCTCTAACCACTAGGCTACCCTGCCGCCCACTGTAGTGATTATTTCACTGTAGAGCCTCTAGCCCTGCTCAATATGCCTTAACCAACCATGTTGTTCCACCTACTACATATGCGATGACATCACCCACCTGGTTTAAACGTCTCTAGAGACTAGAGGTCGACCGATTTAATCGGAATGGACGATTAATTAGGGCCATTTTCAAGTTTTCATAACAATCAGAAATTGGTATTTTTAAATGCCGATTGTTATTTATTTATTTTTTACACCTTTATTTAAGTAGGCAAGTCAGTTAAGAACACATTCTTATTTTCAATGACGGCCTAGGAACAGTGGGTTAACCTCCTTGTTCAGGGGCAGAACGACAGATTTTTATCTTGTCAGCTCGGGGGATTCAATCTTGCAACCTTACGGTTAACTAGTCCAATGCTCTAACCACCGGTCTCACGAGGAGCCTGTTACGCGAATGCAGTAAAAAGCCAAGGTAAGTTGCTAGCTAGCATTAAACTTATCTTATAAAAACAATCAATCATAATCACTAGTTAACTACACATGGTTGATGATATTACTAGTTTATCTAGCGTGTCCTGTGTTGCATATAATCGATGCGGTGCGCATTTGCGAAAAAAACCTAACCATAAACATCAATGCCTTTCTTAAAATCAATACACAGAAGTATATATTTTTAAACCTGCATTTTTGGCTAAAAGAAATCCAGGTTAGCAGGCAATATTAACCAGGTGAAATTGTGTCACTTCTCTTGCGTTCATTGAACGCAGTCAGTGTATATGCAACAGTTTGGGCCGCCTGGCTCTTTGCGAACTAATTTGCCAGAATTTTACATAATTATGACATAACATTGAAGGTTGTGCAATGTAACAGGAATAGACTTTAGATGTATGCATGCCACCCGAACGGTTCCGTATTTCACTGAAAGAATAAACGTCTTGTTTTCGAGATGATAGTTTCCGGATTCGACCATATTAATGACCTAAGGCTCGTATTTCTGTGTGTTATTATGTTATAATTAAGTCAATGACTTGATAGAGCAGTCTGACTGAGGGGTGGTAGGCACCAGCAGGCTCGTAAGCATTCATTCAAACAGCACTTTAGTGCGTTTAGTGCTCTTCGTTGTGCTTCAAGCATTGCACTGTTTATGACTTCAAGCCTATCAACTCCCGAGATTAGGCTGGTGTAACCGATGTGAAATGGCTAGCTAGTTAGCGAGGTGCGCGCTAATAGCGTTTCAAACGTCACTCGCTCTGAGACTTGGAGTGGTTGTTCCCCTTGCTCTGCAAGGGCCGCGGCTTTTGTGTAGCGATTCTTCGAGGGTGGCTGTTGTAGATGTGTTCCTGGTTCGAGCCTAGGTAGGGGCGAGGAGAGGGACGGTAAGCTATACTGTTACACTGGCAGTACTAAATTGCCTATAAGAACATCCAATAGTCAAAGGTATATGAAATACAAATCGTATAGAGAAATAGTCCTATAATTCCTACAATAACTACAACCTAAAACTTCTTACCTGGGAATATTGAAGACCCATGTTAAAAGGAACCACCAGCTTTCATATGTTCTCATGTTCTGAGCAAGGAACTTAAACGTTAGCTTTTTTACATGGCACATATTGCACTTTTACTTTCTTCTCCAACACTTGTTTTTGCATTATTTAAACCAAATTGAACACGTTTCATTATTTATTTGAGGCTAAATTGATTTTATTGATGTATTATATTAAGTTAAAATAAGTGTTCATTCAGTATTGTTGTAATTGTCATTATTACAAATACATTTGTTGTTAAATCGTCCGATTAATCGGTAGCGGCTTTTTTTGGCCCTCCAATAATCGGCATCGGCGTTGAAAAATCATAATCGGTCGACCTCTACTAGGGACTATATCTCTCTCATCATTACTTAATGCCTAAGTTTACCTCCAATGTACTCACATCCTACCTTACCTTTGTCTGTACACTATGCCTTGAATCTATGCTATGATGCCCAGAAACCTGCTCCTTTTACTCTCTGTTCCGAACGTGCTAGACGGCCAGTTCGTATAGCATTTAGCCGTACCCTTATCCTACTTCTCCTATGTTCCTCTGGTGATGTAGAGGTTGATTCATGTCCTGTAGTTCCTAGCTCCACTCCCACTCCCCAGGTGCTCTCATTTGTTGACTTCTGTAACCGTAAAAGCCTTGGTTTCATTCATGTTAACATTAGAAGCCTACTCCCCAAGTTTGTTTTACTCACTGCTTTAGCACACTCTGCCATCCCGGAAGTCTTAGCCGTGTCTGAATCCTGGCTTAGGAAAACCACCAAAAACCCTGAAATCTCCATTGCTAACTATAAAACGTTCTGCCAAGATAGAACTGCCAAGTGGCCTCCAACTGCTCTTAAACGCTAGTAAAACCAAATGCATGCTTTTCAACCGATCGCTGCCTGCACCCGCTTGCCCGACTAGCATCACCACACTGGATGGTTCCGACCTTGAATATGTGGACACCTATAAGTACCTAGGTGTCTGGCTAGACTGCAAACTCTCCTTCCAGACCCATATCAAACATCTCCAATCGAAAATCAAATCAAGAGTCGGCTTTCTATTCCGCAACAAAGCCTCCTTCACTCACGCTGCCAAGCTTACCCTAGTAAAACTGACTATCCTACCGATCCTCGACTTCGGCGATGTCATCTACAAAATGGCTTCCAACACTCTTCTCAGCAAACTGGATGCAGTTTATCACAGTGCCATCCGTTTTGTCACTAAAGCACCTTATACTACCCACCACTGCGACTTGTATGCTCTAGTCGGCTGGCCCTCGCTACATATTCGTCGCCAGACCCACTGGCTCCAGGTCATCTACAAGGCCATGCTAGGCAAAGCTCCGCCTTATCTCAGCTCACTGGTCACGATGGCAACACCCATCCGTAGCACGCGCTCCAGCAGGTGTATCTCATTGAGCATCCCCAAAGCCAACACCTCATTCGGCCGCCTTTCGTTCCAGTACTCTGCTGCCTGTGACTGGAACGATTTGCAAAAATCGCTGAAGTTGGAGACTTTTATCTCCCTCACCAACTTCAAACATCAGCTATCTGAGCAGCTAACCGATCGCTGCAGCTGTACATAATCTATTGGTAAATAGCCCACCCATTTTCACCTACCTCATCCCCACAGTTTTTATTTATTTACCTTTCTGCTCTTTTGCACACAAATATCTCTACCTGTACATGATCATCTGATCATTTATCACTCCAGTGTTAATCTGCAATATTGTAATTATTCGCCTACCTCCTCATGCCTTTTGCACACATTGTATATAGACTCCCCTTTTTTTTCTCTACTGTGTTATTTATTGACTTGTTAATTGTTTACTCCATGTGTAACTCTGTGTTGTCTGTTCACTCTGCTATGCTTTATCTTGGCCAGGTCGCAGTTGCAAATGAGAACCTGTTCTCAACTAGCCTACCTGGTTAAATAAAGGTGAAATAAAAAAATAAAAAATAAAAATGGGGCGGTGTTGCAATCTACTGCAAAGATAGCCTGCAGAGTTCTGTATTACTATCCACGTCTGTACCCAAACATTTCGAGTTTCTACTTCTAAAAATGCACCTTTCCAGAAACAAGTCTCTCACTGTTGCCGCTTGCTATAGACCTCCCTCTGCCCCCAGCTGTGCCCTCGATATCATATGTGAATTGATTGCCCCCATCTATCTTCTGAGCTCGTGCTACTAGGTGACCTAAACTGGGACATGCTTAACACCCCAGCCATCCTACAATCCAAGCTTGATGCCCTCAATCTCACACAAATGATCAATGAACCTACCAGGTACAACTCCAAATCCGTAAACACGGGCACCCTCATAGATGTCATCCTAACTACCTCGCCCTCCAACTACACCTCAGCTGTTTTCAATCAAGATCTCAGCGATCACTGCCTCATTGCCTGCATCCGAAATGGGTCTGCGACCAAACGACCACCCCTCATCACTGTCAAACGCTCCCTAAAACACTTCTGCGAGCAGGCCTTTCTAATCGACCTGGCCGGGATATCCTGGAATGACATTGACCTCATCCCGTCAGTAGATGATGCCTGGCTATTCTTTAAAAGTGCCTTCCTCACCATCTTAAATAAGCATGCCCCATTCAAAAAATTTAGAACTAGGAATAGATATCGTCCTTGGTTCACTCCAGACCTGTCTGCCCTTGACCAGCACAAAACATCCTGTGGCGTTCTGCATTAGCATCGAATAGCCCCCGTGATATGCAACTTTTCAGGGAAGTTAGGAACAAATATACACAGGCAGTTAGGAAAGCTAAGGCTAGCTTTTTCAAACAGAAATTTGCATCCTGTAGTACTAACACAAAAAAGTTCTGGGACACTGTAAAGTCCATGGAGAATAAGAGCACCTCCTCCCAGCTGCCCACTGCTCTGAGGCTAGGAAACACTGTCACCACCGATAAATCCACTTTAATTGAGAATTTCAATAAGCATTTCTCTACGGCTGGCCATGCTTTCCACCTGGCTACCCCTACCCCGGTCAACTGCCAGGCACTCTCCACAGCAATCCGCCAAAGCCCCACCATTTCTCCTTCACCCAAATCCAGATAGCTGATGTTATGAAAGAGCTGCAAAATCTGGACCCCTACAAATCAGCCGGGCTAGACAATCTGGACCCTCTCTTTCTAAAATTATCTGCCGAAATTGTTGCAACCCCTATTACTAGCCTGTTCAACCTCTCTTTCGTATTGTCTGAGATTCCCAAAGATTGGAAAGCTGCCACGGTCATCCCCCTCTTCAAAGGGGGTGACACTCTAGACCCAAACTGCTACAGACCTATATCTATCCTACCCTGTCTTTCTAAGGTCTTCGAAAGCCAAGTTAACAAACTTACCGACCATTTCGAATCCCACCGTACCTTCTCCGCTATGCAATCTAGTTTCATAGCTGGTCATGGGTGCACCTCAGCCACGCTCAAGATTCTAAACGACATCATAACCGCCATCGATAAGAGACATTACTGTGCAGCCGTATTCATCGACCTGGCCAAGGCTTTCGACTCTGTCAATCACCACATACATATTGGCAGATTCGACAGCCTTGTTTACTCAAATGATTGCCTCGTCTGGTTTACCAACTACATCTCAGACAGAGTTCAGTGTGTCAAATCGGAGGGCCTGTTGTCCAGATCTCTGGCAGTCTCTATGGAGGTGCCACAGGGTTCATTTCTTGGGCCGACTCTCTTCTCTGTATACATCAATGTTGCTTTTGCTGCTGGTGATTCTCTGATCCACCTCTACGCAGACGACACCATTCTGTATACTTCTGGCCCCTCTTTGGACACTGTGTTAACTAACCTCCAGACGAGCTTCAATGCCATACAACTCTCCTTCCGTGGCCTCCAACTGCTCTTAAATGCAAGTAAAACTAAATGCATGCTATTCAACCGATCACTGCCCGCACCTGCTCGCCCGTCCAGCATCACTACTCTGGACGTCTCTGACTTAGAATACGTGGACAACTACAAATACCTAGGTGTCTGGTTAGACTGTAAATTCTCCTTCCAGACTCACATTAAGCATCTCCAATCCAAAATTAAATATAGAATCGGCTTCCTATATCGCATCAAAGCATCCTTCACTCATGCTGCCAAACATACCCTCGTAAAACTGACCATCCTACCAATCCTCGACTTCGGCGATGTCATTTACAAAATAGCCTCCAACACTCTACTCAACAAACTGGATGCAGTCTATCACAGTGTCATCCGTTTTGTCACCAAAGCCCCATATACTACCAACCACTGCGACCTGTACGCTCTCGTTGGCTGGCCCTCGCTTCATACTCGTCGCCAAACCCACTGGCTCCAGGTCATCTACAAGTCTCTGCTAGGTAAAGCCCCGTCTTATCTCACTGGTCACCATAGCAGCACCCACTCGTAGCACGCGCTCCAGCAGGTATATCTCACTGGTCATCCCCAAAGCCAATTCCTCCTTTGGTCGTCTTTCCTTCCAGTTCTCTGCTGCAAATGACTGGAACGATCTGCAATAATCTCTGAAGCTGGAGACTCATATCTCCCTTACTAGCTTTAAACATCAGCTGTTAGAGCAGCTCACAGATCACTGCACCTGTACATAGCCCATCTGTAAACAGCCCATCTATCTACCTACCTCATCCCCATACTGTATTAATTTATTTATCTTGCTCATTTGCACACCAGCATCTCTACTTGCACATTCATCTTCTGCACATCTACCATTCAAGTTTGTAATTGCTATATTGTATTTACTTGCCTTAACTCCCTTTTCTTACCTCATGAGATCTTGATCCCAACTAGCCTACCTGGTTAAATAAAGGTGGAAAAAATATATAATAATAAAAAATAAAAAAACTTGAACCAGGAAGCGGTGTTTTAACCCAGTAGAGCAGACTGTCGCTGAGCCTGTTCACTCTCTCTCCCTGATATGTCGCTATACACCTCTGTCCTGGGAAAAATGCACACACACACACTGTACGAGCACACACACTGTATACGCACACACACTGTATACACACACACACACTGTATATACACACACACACACACACACACACACAGCACTGAATCACCCGGTTGTGTGTGTAGTGAGTGCTAACAGACCCGGACTGCTGAGTACCCTGCAGCTGTTTGTCTCAACATGCAAGTCATCCCCGCCATTACACCGCTAAATGGTTCTCTTTCACACTGAGCACGGCAAACATACAGATGCTCTCTGCCTTCCTCTCTCTCTCTCTGCCTCTCTCTCTCTCTCTGCCTCTCTCTCTCTCTCTGCCTCTCGCTCTCTCTCTCTGCCTCTCGCTCTCTCTCTGCCTCTCGCTCGCGCTCTCTGCCTCTCGCTCGCGCTCTCTGCCTCTCGCTCGCTCTCTGCTCTCGCTCGCCTCTCCTCTCGCTCTCTGCCTCTCGCTCGCGCTCTCTGCCTCTCGCTCGCTCTCTCTCTCTGCTTCTCGCTCGCTCTCTCTGCTTCTCGCTCGCTCTCTCTGCCTCTCGCTCGCTCTCTGCCTCTTGCTCTGCCTCTTGCTCCGCTCTCTCTGCCTCTCTTTCTCTCTCTCTCTCTGCCTCGCTTGTTTTCTTTCTCTCTGCCTCTCGCTCGCTCTGCTCTCTCGCTCTGCCTCGCGCTCTCTGCCTCTCGCTTGCTCTCTGCTGCTCGCTCGCTCGCGCTCTCTGCCTCTCGCTCTCTCTGCCTCTTGCTCTGCCTCACTCTCTCTTTGCTCCCTCTCTCTCTTTCTCTCTGCCTCTTGCTTGTTTTCTCTCTCTCTGCCGCTCGCTCTCTCGCTCTCTCTGCTCTGCTTCTCTCTGCCCCGCTCGCTCTCTCGCTCTCTGCCGCTCGCTCTCTCTCTCTGCCGCTCGCTCTCTCTCTCTGCCGCTCGCTCTCTCTCTCTCTGCCGCTCGCTCTCTCTCTGCCGCTCGCTCTGCTCTCTCTGCCTGCCTCTCGCTCGCTCTCTCTCTGCCTCTCGCTCGCTCCTCTCTCTCTGCCGCCTCGCTCGCTCTCTCTCTGCCGCTCGCTCGCTCTCTCTCTGCCTCTCGCTCGCTCGCTCTCTCTCTGCTCTGCTCTGCCTCTCGCTCTCTCTCTGCCTCTCGCTCGCTCTCTCTCTCTGCTCGCTCTCTCTCTGCTCTCGCTCTCTCTCTCTGCCGCTCGCTCGCTCTCTCTCTCTGCCGCTCGCTCTCGCTCTCTCTCTCTGCCTCTTGCTCGCTCTCTCTCGCCTCTCTCTCTGCCTCTTGCTCGCTCTCTCTCTGCCTCTCGCTCGCTCTGTTCTGCCTCTGCTCTCTGCTCTGCCTCCGCTCGCTCTGTCGCTGCCTCTCGCTCGCTCTGCCTCTCTGCTCTCTGCCTCCGCTCGCTCTGTCGCTGCCTCTCGCTCGCTCTGTCGCTGCCTCTCTCTGCTCGCTCTGCCGCTCGCTGCCTCTCGCTCGCTCTGCCGCTCGCTGCCTCTCTCTGCCTCTCGCTCTGTCTCTGCCTCTCGCTCGCTCTCTGTCTCTGCCTCTCGCTCGCTCTGTCTCTGCCTCTCGCTCGCTCTCTCTGCCTCTCGCTCGCTCTGTCTCTGCCTCTCGCTCGCTCTCTCTCTGCCTCTCGCCGCTCGCTCTCTCTCTGCCTCTCGCTCGCTCTGCTCTCTGCCTCTCTCTGCCTCTTCTGCTCTCTCTCTGCCTCTTGTTTTCGCTCGCTCTCTCTCTGCCTCTCTGCTCGCTCTCTCTCTGCCTCTCGCTCGCTCTCTCTCTGCCGCTCTGCCTCTCGCTCGCTCTCTGCCTCTTGCCTGCTCACTCTCGCTCTGCCTCTTGCTTGTTTTCTCTCTCTCTGCTCGCTCTCTCGCTCTGCTCTCTCGCTCTCTGCTCTCTGCCTCTCGCTCGCTCTTCTCTCTGCCTCTCGTCTCTGCCTCCGCTCTCTCTCTGCCGCCTGTCTTTGTCTGCCTCTCGCTCGCTCTCTCTCTCTCTCTGCCGCTCTCTCTCTCTGCTCTCTCCTCTCGCTCGCTCTGTCTCTCTGCCTCTCGCTCGCTCTCTCGGTCTCTGCCTCTCGCTCTGTCTCCTGCCTCGCTCTCTCTCTGCTCTCTGCTCTCTCTGTCTCTGCCTCTCGCTCTGTCTGCCTCTCGCTCTGTCTCTGCCTCTCGCTCGCTCTCTGCCTCTCTCGCCGCTCGCTCTGTCTCTCTCTCTGCGCTCTGTCTCTGCCTCTCGCTCGCTCTCTCTGCCGCTCGCTCGCTCTGCCTCTCTCGCTCTCTCTGCCTCTCGCTCTGCCTCTCTCCCTCTGCCTCTCGCTCTCTTCTCTCTGCCTCTCGCTCTCTCTCTCTGCTCTCTCGCTCTCTCTCTGCCTCTCGCTCGCTCTCTCTCTCTGCTCGCTCTCTCTCTGCCTCTCTCTGCCTCTCTCTCTCTGCCTCTCGCTCTCGCTCTGTCTCTGCCTCTCGCTCGCTCTGTCTCTGCCTCTCGCTCTCTCTCTCTGCCTCTCGCTCGCTCTTTCTCTCCTCTCTGCCTCTCTCTCTGCTCTCTGCTCCTCTCTCTCTCTGCCTCTCGCTCGCTCTCTCTCTGCCTCTCGCTCGCTCTCTCTCTGCCTCTCGCTCTCTCTCTCTCTGCCTCTCGCTCGCTCTCTCTGCCCCATCTGCTCCGCTCGCTCTTTCTCTCTCTCCGCTCGCTCTGTCTTTGTCTGCTCTCTCTCTCTCTGCCTCTCGCTCGCTCTCTCTGCTCTCGCTCGCTCGCTCTGCTCTACCGCTCGCCTCGCTCTCTCTCTCTCTCGCTCGCTCTGCCTCTCGCTCTCTCTCTCTCTCGTCGCTCACTGCCGGCTGCTTCTCTGCTCTGCCGCTCTCTCTCTGCCGCTCGCTCTCTCTGTCTCTCTCTGCCGCTCGCTCTCTCTCTCTCTCTCTGTCTCTTCTCTCTCGCTCGCTCTCTCTCTCTCTGCCGCTCGCTCGCTCTCGCTCTCTCTGCCTCTGCTCGCTCGCTCTGTCTGCCTCTCGCTCGCTCGCTCCGTCTGCCTCTGCCTCTCTCTGCTTCTTTCTCTGTCTCTGCTTCTTTCTCTGCCTCTGCTTCTTTCTCTGCCTCTCTGCTTCGCTCCCTCTCTGCCTCGCTCTGTTTCTCTCTGCTTCTCCTCGCTGCCTCATAGCAGCCCCATCAGTCTCATTCAGTCAGGGGCATTTTATGCTTTAGCTTCCCCAAGTTGTTGGACTGTAGGGTGTGTGTGTCAAATCAAATTTGATTTCACATGCTTTGTAAACAACAGGTGTAGACTAACAATGAAATGTGTACTTACGGACCCTTCCCAACAATGCAGAGAGGGAAAAGAAGAGATAATAACACGAGGAGTAAATACACAATGTGTACCGATAACTTGGCTTTATACAACTTTTTAGAGCCTTCCTCTGACACTGCCTGCTATAGAGATTCCACCACTGTACTGTAAAGACTGTGCCTGTCCCCTCACCACCACTGTATTGTGGACTGTGTCCCCCCCCACCACCACTGTACTGTAAAGACTGTGCCTGTCCCCTCACCACCACTGTATTGTGGACTGTGTCGTCGCCCCCACCACCACTGTACTGTAGAGACTGTGTGTGTGTGTCCACCACCACTGTACTGTAAAGACTGTGTGTCGTCCCCCACCACCACCACCACTGTACTGTAGAGACTGTGTGTGTGTGTCCACCACCACTGTACTGTAGAGACTGTATCACCCCCCCTCCCCACCACCACTGTACTGTAGAGACTCTATCACCACCGCCGTCACCACCACTGTACTGTAGAGACTGTATCACCACCACCACCACTGTACTGTAGAGACTGTATCACCGCCACCACTGTACTGTAGAGACTGTATCACCGCCACCACTGTACTGTAGAGACTGTATCACTGCCACCACCACTGTACTGTAGAGACTGTATCACCACCACCACCACTGTACTGTAGAGACTCTATCACCACCGCCGTCACCACCACTGTACTGTAGAGACTGTATCACCACCACCACCACTGTACTGTATCACCGCCACCACTGAGACTGTATCACCGCCACCACTGTACTGTAGAGACTGTATCACTGTCACCACCACTGTACTGTAGAGACTGTATCACCACCACCACCACTGTACCACTGTACTGTAGAGACTGTATCACCACCACCACTGTACTGTAGAGACTGTATCACCGCCACCACTGTACTGTAGAGACTGTATCACTGCCACCACCACTGTACTGTAGAGACTGTATCACCGCCACCACTGTACTGTAGAGACTGTATCACCGCCACCACTGTACTGTAGAGACTGTATCACTGCCACCACCACTGTACTGTAGAGACTGTATCACCACCACCACCACTGTACTGTAGAGACTCTATCACCACCGCCGTCACCACCACTGTACTGTAGAGACTGTATCACCACCACCACCACTGTACTGTAGAGACTGTATCACCGCCACCACTGTACTGTAGAGACTGTATCACTGTCACCACCACTGTACTGTAGAGACTGTATCACCACCACCACCACCACTGTACTGTAGAGACTGTATCACCGCCACCACTGTACTGTAGAGACTGTATCACCGCCACCACTGTACTGTAGAGACTGTATCACTGCCACCACCACTGTACTGTAGAGACTATATCACCACCACCACTGCACTGTAGAGACTGTATCACCGCCACCACTGTACTGTAGAGACTGTATCACCACCACCACTGTACTGTAGAGACTGTATCACCACCACTGTACTGTAGAGACTATATCATCACCACCACCACTGTACTGTAGAGACTGTACAATGTGTGTGTGTACAGTCTAGTGTGTGTGTGCGTGCACGCTGAGTCCCAGACAAAGCCCCCCCCTCCCCTCGTAGCCTGGGTCAGAGATATGACCTTGTGAAATGTCAGCCCGCCCACGGGGTGGCCCTGCCTGTGTCTCTCACACACACACACGCACGCGCGCGGTGGTCCTGCCTGTGTCACACAACCATGGCGACGGGGTGCGGCAGAGGCAGCATTGTAGCGTTACGGCTAGCCTAGCGTCTTGAGGTGTAGTGTTGCTTGGAGGAGTCTCGGGACCTCAACACTAAACCCAGGAAGGAGAGAGAGAAAGGCAGGGGGAGAGTTAGGGAAAGAGAGGGGGAGGGCAGCAAAGGGTAAGAGAGAGGGAGAAGGAGAGGTCGATAGAGGGAGGGAAAGGGGGGGATAGTTCAAATTCACCCCCCCCTCAACCTTCCACTTTGTACTCCTGAGACTTTAGGTCAGCAATCTAGCCATTTCCCACTAACGACATTACAGCCATTAGGGTCTGGCTGCTTTCTTTCTGTAGCATGTCACATGGACGCGGGTCATGCCTCGCATACTTCGCCCCTCTGGCCCGGCTCAGGTGACTAAAAGCTTTCAGTGGGAGTGAACGGCGGCCATGGAAAAACAGTAGGTCTTAGACCTGCTGACATTCTCTCTCACGCGCTCGCTCCCTTTCTCCCGCTCTCTATTTCTCTCTCTCCCTTTCCTCGCTTAATGTCATCTTAGCAAATGTGAAGGAAGAGGTGAAGGAAGATACACACACACACAGTGCATAGAAACACACGCAACGGGTGCACACACATACACAACATAAACTGTGTAAAAAAAGAGGGGTCAGGTCTCTGGTTGTAAGGTGTAGTGTCCTGACTCCTGTAAATGTTCAGTGTCTTCTTTTCCCTGCCCTGGCCTCTGCCACGGTGTGTGTGTGTCCTGACTCCTGTGTGTGTGAGATGGAGTGTGTACTAGCGTCCCTGCGTGGTGGGTAGATTTGTTGCTGTGCATGTACGCTTGGTCAGAGTGTTTGGGCCACGGTTGCGGTCACCTCTCTGGCCCATAGTCGGTGACGACCAGACCAGATGTGAGCTGACTCTAATGACCCCTGCGGGTGGGGTTGCTGAGGCAACCGCTTTCCCCTCTGCCTGTAAACAGAGAAGCAACCCACCAATATTCTTAGACTGGGTCGCCAAGGTGAAGACTAGCCTTGATGGGTGTGAGCGAGAGGGAGAGAGAAGAGAGCTCAAATGACGTGCGTGCCTGCGTGTGTGCGTGCGTGTGTGCGTGCGTGGGTGCCTGCGTGCGTGCGTGCGTGCGTGCGTGCCTGCGTGCGTGCCTGCGTCTCAGTGTATGAGTGTCATGGCTTCTCTTGACCTTTTTTTTGTTATTCTCGCTCTCTGTTTTCTTCGGTTGATGCTCAATGGGTTTATTTTTTGTTGAAGCCTCTACTGCCCCCACCCCCCTCCCAGTACAGTAAAGTTTTGACATTTTCTTAGCCCAGGCTTGTTGCTTTCTGACATCTTCTTATGGAAAGGGGTTAATATGTTTCAGGAATACTCACTTTCTTTTGTTCGCCCTTGTCTGGCAAGCTGTAATGTTTTGCTTATGAATATTGATACACCAAGTGTATATTAATGACCCTGGGTGACCTTAACCCTATCCTTATTGGCTCCCTGGTGGTATCTGCATCCTCATGAATATTAAACAGGCTCTGTAACCTCCATTACCCTAATCTTTGCTGTCTAGCCTCCCGGAAGGTCCTGTTGTCATGGTAACCCCGTTACTAAACTCCTTGGGAGAAAAAAAAATTGACCCTGGGAAAAAAATATATGTTGAAAATAAAGGATTGAAAAATCATTACTGTTATTTTATCGAACGTTGCTGGTGATTCTCAGTGCTGAGAGAAAGGCTTGGGGAAAGCTGGTGGATTTTGTTGCATTAAAGCTCCTTGGATTTTCGGCGTTATTATGATTTTCTTCAGTCATTGCCAAGGCAGTGAGTTACCCCTTGCTGAGAGCGCTGAAGTCTATTTGGTATTTTGAATAGACTGTTCCCTTTGTACTTAGCTGGTAAATAGAATTGAGAGTGCTCACTTGTGATAAGGAGGCGTCAGAATGAGTGTATAGTGTAGTAGTCTGGCTCACTTTGTAATCCAGGTGACAGGTGACTGCTGACTTGTTGAATTACAACGTCAATCCTCAAATCAAGGCTGTTCATGTCAATGCCTCCTAGATTGTCATTTAAGGAGCTCTCAAACTTTTATCATTTTTTGCCAGTAGTTTTGAAATTGGTTCTCAAGTGCCTAGTGTTCCCTGTTTTTTTCTCTGTGTACCACGTCATCATTTGGTATGGTATGCAACGTCCCGCAATTTTATACAAAAATAAGTAATCCTACTATATGTTACAAATTTCTTGTGCTAAAGATCCTTGAGTTTATCTTTAATGACAAAATCCAGTCCTTTCCTGGGAAATGTTCATTGGGGAAAACTGTAGTAAAACATTGTGCAACGGGAAAAGCTAAAACAAGTGTTTTCATAATGGATAAGTTCAGGTAGCACCTCCCCGTTTCCCTCCGTCTATGATCCAATGAACGTGACCCTGGTTTGTCCTCAGCTCTGACCATGATGATCCCTTCCTCCTCTCTTTTCCTCTCACCAAACGTCTCTTCTTATTCTCTCCTGTAGATGTGGACAGCGTCGAGGAGAGTGGGCCCGACGGGGGCTGCTGTCCCGTGGAGGACGACGACGGCGGCGTTGGCGGCGGTGGCTGGTACGGGAACGCCTCCGACACGCGCTCCGAGTCGTCGTACAGCGGTGACATCCATGACGACCATGAGCTGTTCCTCCACGGGGCCCCCACCCCCTCCCCAGACCGACCTCCAGAACACCCCGACACCTCGACCGAGAGCTCCCTGGGGGGCTGCCCTACGCCTGTCCACAACCACCACCGGGCCTCCCTTGAACTCCTGAGCCTAGGGGTGGACGGAGGGGTGTTCTCTGCCCAAGATACCCTTTCCTCCGTGGTATCCTCGCTCTATGGAGAGGCTGCCTCAGAGGCCCTGGGGAAACCCCTGAGTAGTAACCTGCGGCGCCTCCTAGAGGCTGGGTCGTTGAAGCTGGATGGGGAACTTCTGGGGAGAGTGAGAGGGGGAGGAGAGTCGCCCCCTATAGGCTTAGCTCCAGCCCTGACCCTCTCCTCCTCCTCCCATCATGCTCAGCAGCTAAGTGCCCTCGCCCGAAAACTGGCGGCCAATAACAACAACAACAACAGCGGAGGCTCCGCCTCAGCCTCGCCTGCCTCTGTTACCATGTCGACCACTGCCATCAAGCAGGAGCCCTGCGACCCCTTCGCCTCGGTGGTCGCCCCGAGCAACGGTGCTGGCTTCGTGTGGGTGGGAGTGGCAGGTGACGGGAAGTGGCCCCCGGCGGGTTGCTCCGCCTCCAGCGGCGGGTCCAGCCTATCACCTGACTCGGCCATCCAGAAGCTGAAAGCGGCAGCCAACGCGGTTTTACAGGACAAGAATGCCACCGTAGTGGCCTCGTCTACTTCCTCTTCATCATCCTCCTGCTCTACCATACCCACTCTGGGAGGAGGGAGCCGGGGAGGAACAGACGACTCGGTACGCTTCGATGTCTTCACCTCCCCCTTCAGCCCTCAGTCGGCCAGCTCCACGCTAGCCGCCCTGTCCAAGAAGGTGAGCGAGCGCTCCCAGACCACCTCCACCCCCTCATCATCAGACCACCAACACCAACCCTCCACCGGCTCCTCCTTCCTCTCCCTGGTCTCTATGACTTCCTCGGCTGCGCTCCTCAAGGAGGTGGCAGCCCGGGCGGCAGGGAACCTCCTTGCTGATAAGATGGAGGCCACAGCAGGAGGAGGGGCCATCCAGGAGGACATCAAGCCCCTGCTGGACAGGAACCAGAAGGCAGGGACCCCCACAGGGCCCCAGAGCGCCATGGACCTGCTGCTGCCCTCCACCCCTAAGGGAAGGGCCAAACCCAGCAGCCAAGCAGGTAGGCCAATCCACCCTGACCCTACACAATTTCTTCCTGAGGTGGCATTTGTTGTCTAAAAGCCTTATGGTGAGTTTTGGGATTTACAGTAGTAAGCTACATTCTGTTTTGTTTTGCAGTTTGGTAAATGTAATGGTGAGTTTATCAAGATATTATGTCAGCTACGTTTTGTCGTCGTGACAAGGTTCGGAACATTGGAACGTTGTTAAGAACACTGGACCTTTTGTATAAACCTTGTGACAAACAAAGTGCCGCTATCCATCAATCCCAGAAGGTGTTGTTTCTCTAGCAAGGTTTTCTACAACAATGAACCGTTGTGGAAGACCTTCCCAGGTTGAACACCACAACAACAGCAGATTTTTTTAATGCATTTCAATCAGTTATTTCACCTTGCATTTTTCAAGATTGTTTGTCGGTACTAGTTCATTTCACCTTGCACATCCTGAACTGTCTTCGGATATTCAATCCTCTTCAGCTTTTCAACTTATTTGGAAACTATCGTTTACAGATATTCTCCAAGCTTTTGCTTATTATATGGAATTAAAGCTGGTCTCTAAGCAAATGTTCTAATATGTTGAATCCCTTTATATTACACTTTAAGGACATTTACTGTATTACGGATGCCCCGCTTCACACAAAAAAATATATATATATATATATATTTTTTTATTTATAAGAAATTATTTCAAACTATTATTTTTGACAAATTGCATGATTCGCGTCAAAGTGGTAGGGATTCGGTTCAATCCCGGTGAATCGAATCATGCGAATCAAAATAATAATTTGTGAACCGGGGACAGTAAAATAAAACATGTAGAAACCTTCCTTTTGGCTATAAAACTTGTTTTGTAGATACTTTAATAAGTTGATTTCGGAAGCTAGCCAGTAGTCAGCTTGCAGTGAACTCTTCTAAGCTGAGATAAATGACTAAACTAGAATAGGAACATTTCCTGAAGAAAATGTGTGTGCTTGCTTCAGCTGTCCAAAAATGTATTTTTTTTTTATAGTAGTGGAAGGTGTTAAATGAAGATTTCAAGCTGAATAGAAGCTGAAGCAGTTCAATATAGTAAGAATAGGTCTGATTACTTTAGTGGTATGATATATATTTCAACTAGCACATCTATCATGAACAATGGCAGAACTCTGCCTTCACTGCTTTCAATGGGGCTATTTAACACGGGAACCAATGTATTAATTGAGGGCTCGGGCATTATCACTTTTATACAAAGGGTTACCGGTTTGTAACATATTCAAATAATGATTGACATATTTTCATTAAAAACGTTATTTTGATGATTTTATTCATACTATTTCATCCTTCCACAAGATATAGTCCCGAAACAAATCTAGAGTTGCTACCCAAGCCGGCTGGTTCGTTCTATTGGTTCGGTTGCTAAAGATGCGACCCTGTTGTTCAGTCTTTTTGTTCTGTATCTATGGACGTGACCTAGTCGTTCAGTCTTTTTGTTCTGTATCTATGGACGTGACCTAGTCGCTCAGTCTTTTTGTTCTGTATCTATGGACGTGACCTAGTCGTTCAGTCTTTTTGTTCTGTATCAATGCACGCGACCCAGTTGTTCGTTCTAAATGTTCCATTGTCATACTGGCTGGCAACGTTCTTATCCCTTGCTTGCTAGCTAGCCAACTACGGCTAACTTTACAGTCACGTCGAACAGTGCAGAAAGACCAACAGTGGCTGCATTTGTTTAAGCTGTTTTCTTAGTGACATTTATTTGGATGCATCGGTAACACTGAGCTAACGAGGCACGATTTCGCCTGGCGTAGAACACGGTTGTTCAGAGGAGCTAGCCAACAACACAGCTAACACAGTCACTTCATACTGAAGCAGGAAAGACTAGCAAACTAGCTACACTTTTCGTTTTACCGTTTTTCAATTGCCTTTTCTTTGTATACATCCATAAAAATTATGGCAGCTGATTAATGATTTAGACTGGCTGAGAAACTCTGCCTGCCTCTCTCTCTCGTTCCGACTCCCGACCCCTACACGTTCATTACTATGGGACAGTTGGAGATCGAATTTGAATATTGAAACAATGTTGCAAATGTCGGTGAGACGTCAAGGTTTATACAAATGTCTGCTGTTAAAAACTAAATGTTAGTCTAGAAGAAATGTGAGATAATGTCTAGATGCTTTTTGTAGTGGAGATCAAGTGTATAACTTCCCTGCCTGGGCTGACGAGCCAGTGGTTTGCTCAGTCAGATGGAACAGACTAAATAGGCATTTTAACGTCATAGATTTAGCTGGTGGTACCTTGTGGAATAGACACCGGCTGGAATGCGCTTTTAACCAATCAGCATTCAGGGTTAGACCCTGACTGGGACTCAAACCCTGGTCCCTGTGACTCTCATTATAAATGGCTAAAATCTCTTGGTGAGGTTTCTAGGTTTGTATTTATTTCATTCATGTATTTAAAAAAAAAAAAGCTCGCTCGCCCCACTTTTGATAAAGAGAGAGAGAAAGAGCGAGAGAGAGAGAGAGAGAATCCCCCTCCCCGTCTGGCCTGAGTCTGGGAAAAGGTCTGTGGGCCTGGCAGGATGTCCAACCCAGACCATTTGCGCTCAGCTCTGCGGTGTGTGCTCTCAGCACAGTAGGAACCGAGAGTCCATATCCGTGTCTGTTCTGCAGACGCTTCTGGCTCCATCAACCTCCCTTTACCAGTCACCTCTGTACAGACTGGTGGAGGTTGGAGCCAGAGGAGTCTGCAGTCAGCCTTCTCCTCTGTCCTCAGATCAGCATTCAGCAGACTCCCAGCCAAACACAATCCCATCAGTTTACACTGGGCAGGTCCAGAACAGACTATGGGAGGCGCACAGTACTACACAGAGCCATGACTACATGGAACTCTATTCCACATCAGGTAACTGACACAAGCTGTAGAATCAGATTTTAAAAATCGATACAATGAAACCTTATAGAACAGCAGGGACTGTGAAGAGACACACACCGGTACAGACACATGAATACACATGCTAACTCACGCACTCTGCACACTTAATGGGTTGTGGACACACTTAATGGGTTGTGAAATGTAATGTCATGTAATATTTATAATTGTATATAACTGCCTTAATGTTGCTGGACCCCAAGAAGAGTAGCTAAAGGGGCTCCTTAATAAATACAAAATACAATACACACACACACACATACACACACACACACACTCTCTCCTCTCTCAAAATGAGCAGCCTTTAGGGAGAACAGTGGAGTGTGTTCCAGGGTAGATGGATGGGCACTTTTGAAGGATTGTGTCGTAACCCTTAAGCCAAATCTAAAATGGCTGGATCAAATTGACTTGAGACGGATGAGAGGGAGAGAGGCAGT
This sequence comes from Oncorhynchus nerka, assembly GCF_034236695.1. NCBI lineage: Eukaryota > Metazoa > Chordata > Actinopteri > Salmoniformes > Salmonidae > Oncorhynchus > Oncorhynchus nerka. The sequence goes on along the minus strand of NC_088413.1, from coordinate 26,375,010 downwards.
CAATGCAATATTCTGTGATCTGCATGTTAAAAAGGGTTGTCGGCGGTAACCTGCAGCCGTCAAGGTCGCGGTGGAATGCTGTACAAATGCAGTTACTTGTCTGCTGGCCAGACAGAAAAAACATGCCCTTGGTTATTGATTGTTTTGTTTTGTTGCAGTTGGCTGGTCTGGTATGAAATTGTTACACATTTAGCCTATATTTAGTGTTACATAAATCTGTGTAATTCTACATAGTTTAGACATTTCTTGATAATTGATCTTGATTGCCCTGGAGAGAGAGAGAGAATCTGCTATCTGACGTACTGACCAGTTAAATGTCGTTCCATCTTTTTTCTTTCTCCTCCACCTCTTCCCCTACATCCTCCAATGAGCAAGGAGTCCACGGTTATCTTCTCTCCTCTCTCTCCTCCTCCCCCTCTCTCTCCACCCCCTCTTTTCTCTCACTCGCTCCAGTCGGTTGGGCCGCAGATGGCGGTTTATTGTTGCAAATAGGCAGTCTCGAGGTTTTACACCCGGGGTCAATGAATGGCTGAGCGCGGTAATTTCACCAAACACTGATTACCAGATGTTTTCCAAGGAACAGGAGGAGAATACTTATGAAGCCATCGATGACAGGCCCGTGGTGAATTTGTAATGCAATCATGCCGGGTCCTAATAAGCCCAATTAAACGGCGTAATAGAGGCCGGAAATGAAGCCAACAACAATAATCGAGATAATAAAACATCCTTGAGTTTGACTTCTTTTGTTCTCAGAAGCACAGCAGGCTTTGTTGAACGTTCTCAGCTTGAGGTGTCTAGAGGTCGTGTCTCACCTAGTAGAGGTGTGGGAATAGTGCCAAAGTCAGTAACCTTTAGAGAGGCTCCATAGTCCGTAACTCTTCTCTGGTAAGGAAGAAATGGACTAGTGATTGGGGGGGATCGATAGTTGCATATCGCAATATTATTTTGGGACAATATTGTATAGATTTGTTTTTTAAAAATCCAGGTAGTGTTAGCTAGCGCTAGTCGGCTGTACCTGCGCCATAACTAACGTATTTTTGATCCTATAGCTTGTTCTCCATCTTCTTTTTAAATAGGGAGCCAAGATGTTTTCAGCACTTTTATTTTCCTGACTGATTGAAACTTCTCATGGCTCTCTCTTGTCTCTCTGCAGCAGACATATGGTGAGCAATATGTTTGGAACATCAAATCGCAATAAAACTGCAGTATATGGAATCGCAATTCATATAGAATGGTGAGAATCGTAATGCATATCGTATCGGCACTTTAGTATCGTGATAATATCGTGTGGTGAAGTCCCAAGCAATTCCCAGCTCGAGAAATGGACCTGTTCCAATACTTCAGAAATGTATCCTTCACCTTCCTAGCTTGCTTATTTTCTTCCTTGAAGTAATCACAGATCTGACATGGGCTGGATTGGGGAAAGCTATAAAGTGGAAACCTTACTTACACCTTACCAGTCACTTATAGATCGGATAGGTGCACTGACATCAAGCAAACGAGGAAGGAATGAATGATGTATTGCTTAAGTATTCGTTCAGGGGACTGTATTCACTAAATGACTTGTATTTTTACTGAGCTGCCCTTCTCAGCCAGGTATCCCTTAGTAAATTATTATTCTGACCTCACTGGAACTCCCTGGTTAAATAAAGGTGAAATAAATAAATGCCTCATCCCCTCTTTTTCCTCTCCTCTCCCAGGTTCCCCGGGGGAGGACGGAGGGAAGCCGTTCCAGTGTCCGGTGTGTGGCCTGGTCATCAAGAGGAAGAGCTACTGGAAGAGACACATGGTGATCCACACCGGCCTGAAGAGTCACCAGTGTCCCCTGTGCCCCTTCCGCTGCGCCCGCAAAGACAATCTCAAGTCCCACATGAAGGTGAGATGATGGGAGCCTGTGATGCCTCCTTTGACCTGTAACCTTGTCGTGTTATCCATCCCCTGAGGTCGTAATTGTGGAAGTGGTGCTAATGCTACTAATTGCTCAAAGGAAGGGAGGTGTAAGCTCTAGTCAAAGTCACCTCTAGTGTAGCGGCGTAACGTGCCTCAAATGATACTGTAGTTAGTAGACCAAAGCTAGAGGGGGTTTTAACAAGAGCGAGAAGCTCCAGGTTTTGAGGGAATCCTTACTGTTTTACGCTCTTATTTAATCTCTTTTATTCATTTTATTTCAATTATTTATTTGCATAGGAACAGATTCAATTAGCCTGAAACATTGACACACGTTGAATGGACAATGCGGTGATGCATTGCTCCATTGTAGCGTAGGCAAATTTTCAGTGTCTTGTCCTCAAATGAGCATAATTGCTTTGAATGTTGTTGCCGTAACAATGTGGAGGTACCCCCACCGCTCATCCTATCCCTGTATCTCAGGTCCACCAGCATCAGGACCGGGGCGAGACGTTCCAGTGCGAACTTTGCCCTTTCACCTCCTCGCGCCACTTCAGCCTCAAGCTCCACATGCGCTGCCACCAGCACTTCCCCCGTTCTGGGTCCGCCTCCGACGGGGTCAAGGTCAAGGAAGAGGCCACCACGGACACGGAGGGCGAGGGGTCACTCCTGGGCGATTTCAACCCCGGGGAATCCCCCCTCCAGTCGGACGCAGGGAACCAGAGCTCCCCTGGAGTCTCCAACCACCACGTCTATATTAAAGAAGAGCCCCAGGAGAGGGAGCTGTCGGTGCTGTCGCCCTTCACCCTTTGCAGGGACAGGGAGCGGGAGCGGCCTGGTAGCAGTGGCAACTCCCTGGACCTCTCTATGGGGGGAGTCGGCTTGGGGGTGGGGGTGCGGTCCAGTCCTGGTGGAGGTCCAACGGCAGCGTCCCTCTTCAGCCCGGACATCACCACCAAGACAGCCACCGACCTGCTGATGAAGCTCTCAGGTAACCATGACAGCAACTCCCGTCAATAACAACACTCGCTAACGGCCACCCAGTCCAACACCTATTCATCACTGAAGAGATTTCACAAAATGTTTATGTAGGTGTTGGACTGGTGGGAAACTTTTGATGGCCATTTCAGGACTTTTGAGCGTCTTAGCATATTTCCTAGGGTTTCGTCATGAATGTCAATGAACGTCAACTCATTAATCCAATAACCCCAACACTCTGCTTTGCCTCTCCAATAACCTCATCAACAACAAACACGCTATCGTTAGCCAGAATAACGCTAGGTATTATATCAGGTTTGTTGAGATGCATTCCACCGTGTTGTGACGATGGCAAAGGATCAGTTACTTTGAGACAATGGCTGAAGATTGATGGGGGAAGGTGTGCCCGGGGTTGGGTGCCAAGGTCGGGGTTGAGGCTGCCACTCTAACTCCTAATGCCAGCTAATTAGATTGAGATCTCCTGAACGAGGGATGCGGAAGGAGGAGAGGGACAAGGGATGGGGGAGGAGGGGGGTAGAAAACCCTCGGAACATTAGATTAATTAAAAATGTATGCATAATTCATAAATTAAGAAGAATTCATAATTTGAATTTCATAATGATTAGCGCCCTTAACTTCTGCTCCGTGACCCTGGCTAGGATGCGATGTGCGTCGCGGAGGGACTGGACAGGTTTAGTTAACCCCTCCCCCTCCAGTTCGGCTCCGCACCGGTGCCCCCCGGGTGCCAGTCGCACTTCACTCCCAGACTTTGCAATCAAGCCAGGAAAGTCCCAGAGGAGATGGAGCCAAGATGGCTTCTTCTCTCACAATGTCAGCCCAGTGTAGAGTGGCGGACGGGCGGCGGACATCTTAGTTCAAGGGCGGCGTCATTCATGCAGTACCGGAGGGAATTTGAAAGATGGGAGGACACACTTTTTTGTTTTTAAGGAGCGGATAGTAGTGGACTTGAGTGATGTTAGAGATAACGATGATGTTTAAATAGAATACTGGTCCTTTTGATTACCGAGGGCTTTCATGATCATCTCTGAGCGCGGTTGGTAAAAAAGAGAAGGGGGGGTTTGGCCCAAAGCTTTACTCAGATCTTTTGCACTCTTTGCTGGGCCGTACAGCAGACAGGGAGGGTAGAGAGGAGGAGAAAGGGATGGGGGGGGGGGGGGGGGTAAAGCTTCTTCTCAGGGGAACCTCGGGACTCTTTCTTTTGACCTCCCTGCCAAGAGCGATTGAGTGTGTACATGCGGCAGCTCATCTCCTGATTTACCACTTCTGTCACAGTGCCTCTCTCAATCCCAGAAGGGCTGTAAAAGAGAGAGAGAGGCTGTGAGAGGGGACGAGAGAGGTAAGAGAGAGAGAGGTGTAGGATGGAGAGAAGGGCTGTAAGAGAGGGGTGTAGGATGGACAGAAGGGCTGTAAGAGAGGGAGAGAGGTGTAGGATGGACAGAAGGGCTGTAAGAGAGGGAGAGGGGTGTAGGATGGACAGAAGGGCTGTAAGAGAGGGAGAGGTGTAGGATGGAGAGAAGGGCTGTAAGAGAGAGGGGTGTAGGATGGACAGAAGGGCTGTAAGATAGAGAGAGGGGGTGTAGGATGGAGAGAAGGGCTGTAAGAGAGGATTGAGAGAAGGGCTGTAGGATGGAGAGAAGGGCTGTGAGGGAGAGAGGGGTGTAGGATGGACAGAAGGGCTGTAAGAGAGGTGTAGGATGGATGGAGAAGGGCTGTAAGAGAGGGAGAGGGGTGTATGGATGGAGAGAGAGGGCTGTATGGAGAGGGCTGTAGGGGGTGTAGGATGGACAGAAGGGCTGTAAGAGAGGGAGAGGGGTGTAGGATGGACAGAAGGGCTGTAAGAGAGGGAGAGGGGTGTAGGATGGACAGAAGGGCTGTAAGAGAGGAGAGAGGTGTAGGATGGACAGAAGGGCTGTGAGAGAGGGAGAGGGGTGTAGGATGGACAGAAGGGCTGTAAGAGAGGGAGAGGGGTGTAGGATGGACAGAAGGGCTGTAAGAGAGGGGGAGAGAGGTGTAGGATGGACAGAAGGGCTGTAAGAGAGGGAGAGGGTGTAGGATGGACAGAAGGGCTGTAAGAGAGGGAGAGGGTGTAGGATGGACAGAAGGGCTGTAAGAGAGGGAGGGGGTGTAGGATGGACAGAAGGGCTGTAAGAGGGGTGGGATGGAGAGAAGGGCTGTAGAGAGAGGTGTAGGATGGAGAGAAGGGCTGTAAGAGAGGGAGAGGGGTGTAGGATGGACAGAAGAAGGCCTGTAAGAGAGGATGGACAGAAGGGCTGTAAGTGTTGGATGGAGAAGGGAGAGGGTGTAGGATGGAGAGAAGGGCTGTAAGAGAGGGAGAGGGGTGTAGGATGGAGAGAAGGGCTGTAAGAGAGAGGTATAGGATGGAGAGAAGGGCTGTAAGAGAGAGGTATAGGATGGAGAGAAGGGCTGTAAGAGAGAGGTATAGGATGGAGAGAAGGGCTGTAAGAGAGGGAGAGGGGTGTTGGATGGAGAGAAGGGCTGTAAGAGAGGGAGAGGGGTGTTGGATGGAGAGAAGGGCTGTAAGAGAGAGAGGGTGGGATGGACAGAAGGGCTGTAAGAGAGGGAGAGGGGTGTAGGATGGACAGAAGGGCTGTAAGAGAGGAGAGAGGGTGTTGGATGGACAGAAGGGCTGTAAGAGAGGGAGAGGATGGACAGAAGGGCTGTAGGATGGAGAGAAGGGCTGTAAGAGAGGGGTGAGGATGGAGAGAAGGGCTGTGAGGGAGAGGGGTGTTGGATGGAGAGAAGGGTTGTAAGAGAGAGAGAGGGGTGTTGGATGGACAGAAGGGCTATAAGAGAGGGAGAGGGGTGTAGGATATACAGAAGGGCTGTAAGAGAGGGAGAGAGGTGTAGGATGGACAGAAGGGCTGTAAGAGAGGGAGAGAGGTGTAGGATGGACAGAAGGGCTGTAAGAGAGGGAGAGGGGTGTAGGATGGACAGAAGGGCTGTAAGAGAGGGAGAGGGGTGTAGGATGGACAGAAGAGCTGTGAGGGAGGGAGAGAGGTGTAGGATGGACAGAAGGGCTGTAAGAGAGAGAGAGGGGTGTAGGATGGACAGAAGGGCTGTAAGAGAGGGAGAGGGGTGTAGGATGGACAGAAGGGCTGTAAGAGAGGGAGAGGGGTGTAGGATGGACAGAAGGGCTGTAAGAGAGGGAGAGAGGTGTAGGATGGACAGAAGGGCTGTAAGAGAGAGGGGGTGTAGGATGGACAGAAGGGCTGTAGGATGGACAGAAGGGCTGTAAGAGAGGGAGAGGGGTGTAGGATGGACAGAAGGGCTGTAAGAGAGGGAGAGAGGTGTAGGATGGACAGAAGGGCTGTAAGAGAGGGAGAGAGGTGTAGGATGGACAGAAGGGCTGTAAGAGAGAGAGAGAGGGGTGTAGGATGGACAGAAGGGCTGTAAGAGAGGGAGAGGGGTGTAGGATGGACAGAAGGGCTGTAAGAGAGGGAGAGAGGTGTAGGATGGACAGAAGGGCTGTAAGAGAGAGAGAGGGGTGTAGGATGGACAGAAGGGCTGTAAGAGAGGGAGAGGGGTGTTGGATGGAGAGAAGGGCTGTAAGAGGGAGAGGGGTAGAGGATGGAGAGAAGGGCTGTAAGAGAGAGAGAGAGAGGGGTGTAGGATGGACAGAAGGGCTGTAAGAGAGGGAGAGGGGTGTTGGATGGAGAGAAGGGCTGTAAGAGGGAGAGGGGTAGAGGATGGAGAGAAGGGCTGTGAGGGAGAGGGGTGTTGGATGGAGAGAAGGGCTGTAAGAGAGGGAGAGAGGTGTAGGATGGACAGAAGGGCTGTAAGAGAGAGAGAGAGGGGTGTAGGATGGACAGAAGGGCTGTAAGAGAGGGAGAGGGGTGTAGGATGGACAGAAGGGCTGTAAGAGAGGGAGAGGGGTGTAGGATGGACAGAAGGGCTGTAAGAGAGAGAGAGAGAGGGGTGTAGGATGGACAGAAGGGCTGTAAGAGAGGGAGAGGGGTGTTGGATGGAGAGAAGGGCTGTAAGAGGGAGAGGGGTAGAGGATGGAGAGAAGGGCTGTGAGGGAGAGGGGTGTTGGATGGAGAGAAGGGTTGTAAGAGAGAGAGAGGGGTGTTGGATGGACAGAAGGGCTGTAAGACAGAGAGGGTGAGGGGTGGAGGATGGAGAGAAGGGCTGTAAGACAGAGAGGGAGAGGGGTAGAGGATGGAGAGACGGGCTGTAAAACAGAGAGGGTGAGGGGTGGAGGAAGGAGAGAAGAAAAAGGGGGGGGGGTAAAAAGACAGAGCGGGAGAGATCATAGCCTTGCTATTGAGAAAGGCCCCCGTAGGCAGACCTGGCTCTCAAGAGAAGACAGGCTGTGTGCACTCTGCCCACAAACTGAGGTGGAACTTCCTGCCAACCTTCTCCCAAATGACCATATTAGAGACACATATTTCCCTCCGATTACACAGATCCACGAAGAATTTGAAAACAAATCAAATTTGTATAAACTCTCATATCTATTGTGTGGAATACCACAGTGTGCCATCACAGCAACAATATATGTGACCTGTTGCCACAAGAAAAGGGCAACCAGTAAATACAACCCATATTTATGTTTATTTACATTCCCTTTAGTACTTCTACTATTTCGTTACAGCACTTTATATAGACATATGACATTTGAATTGTTTGCTGTTCATTTTTGTTTATTTCACTTTTGTATATTATCTACTTCACTTTCTTTGGCAATGTTAACATATGTTTCTCATGCCAATAAAGCCCCTTGAATTGAATTGAACTGATTAAACAAATAGCTAAATAAAGTGACAGACGGCAAAGGAGAGAGGAAAAGAGAGCGAGTAGGAGCTGACTCCCCAGGCATCTCTTTTTTTAGGCTGCCCTGATTCTCCTCTGGGTGTTACGACCAATCCCCTTTGATTTCTCCCCCGCACGGCAACTCTGACACAACCGACAGCCTACCCAGTGTGACCCTCCACATTCTGATTTGAGAGGGGAAAGATGGAAGTCCGCGGAGGTACTTTGAAATGCGTGGATGGGCCCCGGTTAGGACGCTACTCGCAGGACCCCTCAGACGGGTAATAATGGCGGTCCCCGCTGCGACCCCGTTTGGAGATGGCCATCGAGCTTGACCCCGGGCCGGGTGTGAATAATTGGCATGCCGCTGAAGCGGGGGCTTGTGGGAGGAAGTGTTGTTGGTGCTGAGGGTGTCTTATTTATCTCAGAGGAGAGAGCAAGAGAGTGAAAGAGCGAAGGCGTTGGATGCAGTGTTTGATGCAGTTGGAGTATCTTAGTGATGTAGTGTGTGTTTGTCTGTGTGCGAGTGTGCTTGTGAGTTGACACGTTTTATACCCAACCAATATGTCTACATAATATACTGTAAGATATCCAGTCACCTATTCTCTCATTCAAATATTGTTTAAGATTCATCTGACAACACCTGTCGGGGTGGGCAGACACATGTTACAACCTCTTCTCAATAATGTCTTTTCCTCTCGACCACGACACATGAACAGAATCAGCCAGTCAGTCAGTCAGTCAACACTTCTCATATGTGACCTCTGGTCCATCCTCTCTGCTGTCAGCCCTCAGTATCTACACTACTTTATCCAGCTCAGTACACACGCGGTCAGCTATTGTTGCTGCCCTCCACTCCACCTGCCTGCCCATTGTTTGTGTGTGTGAGTATGTGTGCAGACACTAGCCCAGCAGCCACCTCGTTCTCCTCTCCTCCTGGAGAAAACAGGAGCCAGTTGTTAGAGGGGGAGCAGGCCAGCGTGACAGAGGTGGAAAGCTAATGAAGTTATTTGACGGCAGGCCCGGCCGCGGAGCGAGAGGTGAGGCGCATTGGACAAGTGTCTGGCAGAGAGACGGATGAGGCGAGAGGAAGGAAGTGTGGCTGGAGAGGAGAGCGACAATAGTAAAGAGAGGGGCAAGGGGGAGAGGGAGAGGAAAGGGAGAGCGAAAAATAAAGTAGAAAAGGGGACAAAAGAACAAGAAAGCCAGAGTCTGAGGTGGAGCGTGAAAAAGAGAGAAAAAAAGAGAGAGGGAGAGCAGTGTCCGGCTGACTGGCTGGTGGCATGTCAACAGGGCGTGATAACAGAGACAGGCTGATAGCACCATCACCCCTGGGCCACAGACAGACGGAGACGGGATGAACCCTAGTGTACTACTACTACACACGACGGGGAATCTGCCACTGAACCGCTACATTGAAGGCAGGCAGAGATGGATAGTCACCTCTCAGCCAGAGACAGTAAAACTGCTACTCACGACACGGGGCTGCCACAGACCTGCTACACTGGCGGCAGAGATGGGATACATATTCATTCACTCAGGCCAGGAAGGAACCTTTACTACACACAGGAGGCTGCCACTGACGAGGTGCCCCCGCCTGCTACACTGGCAGCAGAGATGGGTTACATCTTCATTCACTCAGACCAGGCCAGGCAGAAAGCTACTCATCACATCACCCAGTCACCCAGAGATGGCTGTTGGTTATTTCCTCAACTCTGACCTAAACACCGACAGCATTCGGGGGGAAGTTGACGTGCTACAGAGTGCTAACGCATGTGCAGAGGGAAAGTACTGTAATTCGACTAATGTCATTTTCTTTGGGTGAAATAAACCTAGGCACAGCACATCACCATGAATAACAGCTTAAACTATGGTGATTGGTGGTGGTAGCAGCAGTAGTAGTAGTAGCAGCAGCAGTAGTAGTAGTAGCAGCAGCAGTAGTAGTAGTAGCAGCAGTAGTAGTAGTAGCAGCAGCAGTAGTAGTAGTAGCAGCAGTAGTAGTAGTAGTAGCAGCAGTAGTAGCAGCAGTAGTAGTAGTAGTAGCAGTAGTAGTAGTAGTAGTAGCAGCAGTAGCAGCAACAGTAGTAGCAGCAACAGTA